>NW_026999315.1:0-190062 GCF_037126465.1 Ornithodoros turicata
CCTTGTAGAAGCAGAATTCTTTTTCTCAATTGCTTACACTACCAGGCTTCCTGAACCACACTCTCCAGGTCTAGTCACTAGCTGGACACTTGCCTCCCTCTCTCTCTCTCTTAAAATTGTTTAGTCCCCGGCCACATCCAGCCTAGTAACGCTCTGCCCTCAAAGCTCTCTTCACCTTTCTGGACACTATGGGACTTCGATCCTTATTGTGAAGGGCTCATTATTTCATTCCCTGCATCACCACCCTCAATGGGGTAGAGTATCGCCCTTGGCGATGAAACTCCCCATTCCTCATCTCGCAATAAAGTTGTTGTTACTACAATGAGCGCTAATTCTTGCGTTTTCGAGCCATCCTTCACATGTCGGAGATGCATTGTTGTTTGAGAGTTATGGAAATACCCTCTTGGATACGTCGAAAAGGAAAAAAAAGGAGCAACACTGTCAAGGAGCCCGCGAAGAGGGAATCACACAGGTAACATGAAAAACAGTTAGGAGCAACTAAGATTTATTTGAACAAGAACTTTCGTGCAAGAGACTGCACTTCTTCAGGTTACACAACTAAGTGCGACACAAGTATATATACCAAGAGAACAGATGCAATAAAACAGGTTTCCAGAACTAAGTAAACAGAAAACAACCAGACAGTAATACAATGCATCACGTGAGCAACCCTCACATAAGAATCAGGAAAGAGAAAGTGTACGGGTAAATGAGACATTCGGAGAATTGGGGTTCAAAAGATTTGGTGGTGAAAAAACGGGGGCACAGGTGGATGTCTAGCCGCGTACGAGGAAAACACAGCTTTTGTTGAACTGCGTGGGAAGGTCCGGGTGACCTTATGGGCTGAAGGGAAAATGGAGATAAGAATGCAAAGAACAGAAGGTGAATGAAGTAGCTTAGCTGAATGATGGGTTGAATAACTGCAGAGGACCGCCATGAACGTTTAGTCCCCGTGGTTTTAAAGAAGAAAATTTAGAAATGAAGAAGGACTCGCGATTTTTGCGTTTGCAATCAGTGGTGTAGCCAGATTCCAGAATTGCAATAGACAGGTGTGTATCCATGTCGTGCCCGGGAAGATTAAAATCTATATCAACGGGAGTGGGGCGATTATTGACAATGTCGGATTTATGACCGTAAAACCTCTGACGCATGGTATTGGAGGTTTCACCAATGTACTGAACATTGCATTTCATACATGTTATTAGATAACAAATGTTAAAGGAATTACAGTGCAAATATTGCTTAATTTGAAACGTGTAGTTGTTTATGGTACTGGAGACCGAGGTGCAGGTAGAAATAAGATTACAGATTTGGCAGCGTGTGCCATTGCAGGGACCCGAACCAGGTGTTGTAGTACGGCGCAAACGCGAAGAAGTAAGGATATTCCGGATATTCCTTGACCTCCGGAATGTGACAATGGGGGCAGAAGGAAATAGTTCTTTCATTTTTTCGTCACTGTGTAGAATGTTAAGATGGCGCTGAAAACTAGTTTTCGTATTACGAAGGGCTTTGTTGGTCACGAAAGTAATATTTCTGTGTTCCTCGTTAGGTTGGCTGGAAAGAAGTGCCTCTCTGTCCAGCGAGCATGATTTGGTGAAAGCATTTTCAATTAGATTGCTGGGATAGTTACGTTTCCTGAAATCAGCAGACATTTCGTGAGCGCGTCTGTGGAAATCGTCGGTATTGGAACATGTGCGCTTGAGTCGTGTGAATTGCCCAAAAGGAATATTTCTTTCCTGGACATTAGCGTGATAACTATTAAAATGAAGGTACTGGCGTCTATCGGTTGGTTTCTTATAAAGTCGGTGACTAGATTTTTAGACCGAATGGAGACAGTGACATCAAGAAAATTGATTGAAACATTGGAATAGTTGCAGGTGAATTGGATAGTGCTATGCAAGGAGTTGAAGTGTTCAAAGAAATACAACAAGGAAGAGTTGTCAGCTGGCCACACAACAAAAATGTCGTCGATGTATCTCAGGAAAATGAGCGGCTGCACGGGGAAGGATTCAAGGGCCCTCTTTTCAAATTGACCCATGAAGAGGTTGCATAGTTAGGTGACACGCGGGATCCCATCGCTGCGCCATATACTTGGACAAAATGTCTGCCATTAAACTCAAAGTTATTATACTTTAGGACCAATTCAAGTAGTGGGATGACCGCAGAAGCGTGGAGGATGTCGGAGGGAAAAGAAAGGAGAAAGGATTCCACTGCGTTCAGGCCCTCATCATGGGGGATGTTAGTATACAATGATTTTACGTCCATGGTTACCAGTGTCACATTGGTCAGATCTGAGAACTGGTTGTTGATAGAATTAATTTTAAGGGGAAAATCATTTGTGTCTTTGACGTATGAAGGAAGTAGCGGGGGTACATGTTTTATACAATGGTCTATCAGAAGGGAAATATTTTCTGTTGGTGTGTGAATGACTGATATTTTAGGTCTGCCAGGGTTATTTTCCTTGTGGACTTTTATAAGAAGATAAAATGAACTAGGATTAACGTTTTTAGGCTTGATGAATTCTGCTATATGGCGTGGAATTAAATTGTCATTAACGAGCGCGGAAATCTCTTTGTTGATTATTTGACAAAACAAGGGTGTAGGATCATTATCAAGAACCCTGTAGAAAGTAGTGTCGTTGAGATGTTTATTGGCCTCATTAATATAGTCGGAAGTGTCCATGACAACAATTCCCCCTCCTTTATCCGCAGGCCTGATCACTATGTCATCCCATGTTTTAAGATTACGTAAAGCAATCATCTCAGCTTTGGATAAGTTAGGAGTTTTAAGAGGACATATCACATAGGTCTCAACTCAAAAATGAACTTTTTTCTGCGATAGATGGCGCCACACGCGCCCTTCTCACTCCGCCGACTTTGTAAGAAGTCCATCGCGTCTCTGATTGGAGGACACGACAAGCACACGTGACAGGCGGAGACCTATGAGCTGGGTTGTGTTTTCTTTATTTTTAGATTTCCTCCTTTCCCCGATTTGCTTTTGCGCGGTGGATTTGGTCGTCTCGCGTTTGCTGTGTACGTTTTACTGGCATTTCTCGAACATGCCGTGTGACTGTCGCGTACCGCCGCTACCACCTCGCTTTCTCCTGGATGAAGATTGCTCTGATCGGTAGCAGCGGGCTAAAGCTTTTCACCCGATACGCAGAGACTGTCCGTGGAGGTGTCTATTCGTGATATAGTGACCGTAGTTTTCAGTTTTCGTGGTGTCACAGGATCACGTGTGCCTGAGAGTATCGGGGGACTCCAGTTGAGCTGAATAGCAATTTTTGTCAGAGGCAACAGTATCCAGAAAGGACGCGGGGTTGTCGACGGTCATATGACACTGCAACATCCCGTTGCAAAACATCCCTGCTTTTCTTGCCAGTGACATTTACGCTGTTGAACCATGACGTTCGTTGCTGTCGATTGGTGTCGTGAAAGCGCTCCCTCAATCGGCTCGCATTATTTCATAGTAGAACTCAAGGCCGGTGCGCTCGCACAGGACTGCTAGCAAATTTCGATAGGGTTTCGCACTCTCTTTTAGAGCATTGCGCGGGTCTTGTCGGGCCGGGCTTTACGTTTTTCGCACGTGCCCGTGCCAGGTTCGGATTCGAGAACACATGGTGCGGCATGTACGTCAACAGACTTCATGATACTCGACAGCTGAATGTTTGTGTTGGGTCTCGGTTCTTCTTCTACATAGGGGTTAGGAGATGTCAGCCAGATGGCTACGGCTTGCTACTCAAAATTCCACACACATGCACTCACACACGTTGGGGCCCACAGGCGTGGTGGGCGCGTTTGGACAGCAGAAGGAGCGTCCTTCAACAAAGCCAGAGAGGAGCAACCGCGTACACACGACACCGCTCTCTCCGTGAAGCAGAGTGAGACGCTGATCAAGAGGAAAGCCGAAGTGCGGAGTTTTCAGGCGTAGTGCAGGGTTCTGCACGACACGCTCTATCCTGCGGTATGGATCCCGGTTTGGAGTTCCCCGTGGGTAGCGGGTCGGTTGCGGGTGATATTATTGACACCCGCGCGGGTAGCGAGACTGTTGCGGGCAGCGTTTTTGGCACAAGCACTGCTGGCGGGTCGGCCACGAACAAGCAACGGCTACAGCAACAACAACGAAGAGAAAAGATCATACCAAATAATAAGTAAACAAAGGCACCGCAGCCCCTGCTGGTCGGGTCCGGTTGGGTGTGGATTTCATTTTCTGGTAGAGCGCGGGTGGCGGGTCTTGTCAGAGGATTAAGGGGTCGGGTATGGATTTCACCCTCAAATAATGGGTTGCACGTCATACGGGGTGCAAATGCCCATTTCGTCAAACTACCAAGTGTCCGTCTGGCTTACGCGAACATTTGGGAAAACAAAATGTGTGATAGCGCTTTTCTATAGAAACGGCTGTCTTGTCCCCCGTCCCGAGTTTCTTCAGCTATCAAAGAAACCAAACAGTGCACGTATGCACAGGTCATGCGCATTTTGGCACTGTAGTCGCCTTTGAGAAGCGGTAGAGCACTGCATGGGCCGGATTTTCAGGCCCGTGCCCTGCCCATACACCAATGTTTCCATACTGAGGCCCTATCCAAACCCACCTTTGCTCTAAGTGTTCCCCAGGCTCGCAGCGGGCCCGATGGCCAGTCCCATTTGTCCATTCCAATTTTCTTTCTGTGTTCTCGGGAAGGATAGCTCCATAACGTACCCGAAAATCGTGCCAAAATTTTGGCGGCGATTTTGAGTAAATGGCCGCCGGATTTGGCCAATTTCGTGATAGAGTGTGCGTGCAGACGGCAGGTATCAATTTGTTACTTCCTTCACTGTATTATTGTCACTTTTTTATGGGGTTTAATGCTAGCCGGGCCTTCCTCAACCACGATAAAAATTTCATAATTCCAAGATAAAGCAACCTGTCTTCCAGTCTGTTCAAGCTGACGTGTTGAATTGTTTGTCTGAATATTCGATATTTCGGACGCGACTGTTTATCATAGTGTAGTTTGCATCAATTACGGACTATCCGATTCAAAAATAAAAGAAAGTGTTTATTTCCGCGGCAATCGAACTATGATTTCATTTTCACCGTCAGAGATCGCAGGCGAATGTCCATCCTTTCCGCGGTGCATATACAGTTTATAAAAGGAAGCTTTTGACCGCTCGATAAATAATTTGTTGTTTTTAGTGTTTAAACATATGATCGTCCCACTACAGCGAAGGATTCGTAGGAATACATGCAGAATGCTCATGACAAATAAATCCGGGTTTGGGTAGCGTGCCGCGAAATCTTGTGGCAAACGTCCCCACCCTCACGGTCATCCCACTATATTTGGTTTCGCTGGTCCATAAGGCCCTAAACCAATGTGCAAAACACCACAAACGCATTTGATTTTATTTATATTTTTGCATGCGGTGGATTTGTTGTGTGGGCCCCGTCACATAACATCCGCGTCTGCACGAGCGGGCTGCCAAAGGCTTGGTGGTCGCGTCAGCGTCGACCTCAGCGAGCAGACGACCAGACAGCTGTGGAGAGGAGGACTACGCATCGGCGCCAACTACGTCTCGCGCACGGCACAGACGCACGCATGGTTCTCCCTTGCAGCTTCTTCGGAGATTTACTTGTTTAGCGTTCAACTGACTTTGCAGTTCGCCGCATAACGCATTGTGATCCCAGAGAAACGTAAACGATGAAAGGCGCGTTGGTTGGCAGTAGCCAGCTGAAGTTTATGACGCGCGACAGGCTGTTCGTAGACTCTGACGTGGAAAAGCTTATGAGCATAGTGTAGTCAAAGCTTTTTCTAACCTGTTCCTCCTGCCATCGCATACTTTGCCCCATGATTAGTGTACAAATGGCCCACATCTTACGCAAGACCTGCCCGATAAAATTTTGTAAACAACTATCATCATTCCGATGGCGATTTTGTAATGGCTTCATGCCGTCAGCCAGCTTCCGGCTGGGCTGTCTGCTCGTTACCTTAGGCACCCTGAGACCAGTAGTTTCCTTTGAAGTTGGTCCAGGGCACATATGCGCCCCTCCCCGTGATATTTCCTGGAGCAGAAACTCTAAACACAGCGAGGTGGTGGATGATAATGCGTGTGAAATTTGAAATTGAAAGACTACTGCGTTGCTTGCCACTATGAGTGTGAGTCACTGATGCCCACTGTAGCCTGAATGAGATGGCTGGGTATTTTCCTACGGGTGCAACTCGTGCGATATATTTTGGTTAATAAAATATATTATGCTTCATAGCAAGCTTTTCAAGGGAAAAAATGTATTTCTCCTCAAATTCGTATTGTGGTCCGTACATATGTGTTTGCAGTGTTCCCCCGGTCTCAAGTTTTTCTTCAGATGAAATCTGGTCAAGGTGACCAATAGCCATTGTTAGTAACCACTGGTTCACAGATTCCTGCAAGCAGAAAATCCTAGACAGCCCAGCACCCGAAAGATTAAAAAGAAATCAGTAGCATGTGTTCACTATTGGTAGATAGGAGATATTTTATTGAAGAACGCAGCATGTATACATCGTCACGTTTTCTGCATTACTTATGCGTATCAGCTCATGCTTGTAGCCTCAGAATGTTCATTCATGGATACATTATCCAACAGCACATTTCATTGGCGATGTGGCATACACACATAATGAAGTACCATACAGTCCGCTGCATGTAGGCACACTTTGACATGAAGGTCTCGCACATACGGCATCAACATATAGCATCCTGGTGGACAGAGCCAGATTCATAATATGGGAATAGTAAAAACTTGGAACGTGTTACTCAGCAACGAGTTTCCTTTTTGAGCAATGAAGTAGCAACTGATAGTTGCTTTTGCCATGCTTGTCAGTTGGCAGCTAAAGCCTCAGAGTGTGTGTTTATGAAAAAAAAATGTCCAACCGGGCACCATTCATCATTGGCCACATAATGCTGAACCAGGTACAACACTGGCAAGGGCAGGTGCTTCATAATCAGGGAGAGAGTAGGAAATTTTCAAATGACAGGTAAAGACAGTAACACTTAGGAAGTTTGACCTTTGGGTGTCTGGCCATCATATTTGCAGTAGTACTGGATACCTGAATCTGAAAATACAATTTTCATATGTTGAAATGACACCCAAGGAAAGGCAAGATGGCAAGAAGACGTAACGCAGAGCGACATGTTGGGATGTTGCTCGTGCTCAACAATGCGGGGAACTGGCGACAGTTGGGAGACAGCTCTGCACAATTATGATACTTACCGACCTTGTCAAAATATCAAAATGGATTCATACTCAGGATGTCGACATCTGAACAGGCTGGTGGAGCTTCAAAAGTGCTAGGAATACCATTCATGTTTCTTTCCACAATTTTCATACACTCAAGCAAAGGTAGAATACCATGATGGCCTCACACATATAGCATCAACGTGTGGACGTGTTTCAACCATGCCTGGGAAGAACGACGGTTTGGGGACAGCTTTGCTATATTTTCATACACTCAAGCCAAGGCAGAATACCATGATGGCCTCACACATATAGCATCAACGTGTGGACGTGTTTCAACCATGCCTGGGAAGAACGACGGTTTGGGGACAGCTTTGCTATATCTTCATACACTCAAGCCAAGGCAGAATACCATGATGGCCTCACACATATAGCATCAACGTGTGGACGTGTTTCAACCATGCCTGGGAAGAACGACGGTTTGGGGACAGCTTTGCTATATCTTCATACACTCAAGCCAAGGCAGAATACCATGATGGCCTCACACATATAGCATCAACGTGTGGACGTGTTTCAACCATGCCTGGGAAGAACGACGGTTTGGGGACAGCTTTGCTATATCTTCATACACTCAAGCCAAGGTAGAATACCATGATGGCCTCACACATATAGCATCAACGTGTGGACGCCCACAGTCCACAGTCTAGCCATAATTACAGAACAGCGGCAGGTGAGTTATCTTTACCAGTCTTCCGTCTCTTTCTGGATGAATAGCCCTGATTGGAAGTTGTTTTGGCGGCATCACAGAGCGAGGCAACCTGATGGTCACTCTTCTTGTTATCTCTGAGCTGCAGCCCACGGGACTGACGAGGGTCAACCAACTCCGGTAGAAGGCTATGCGAGTAGAACAGTTGAAGGTGGCCAATCATTTTGCTCCAGAAGCCATCATTTCTCTCGATCTTCTGTACAAAAATTTCCTCATCAGAATATACCACAAAAAGACAAAACTGACGTCGAGTGATGTGGAGCTGTCCCTGCACCTGATAGTGGTAGTCATGGTTTTCCTTCAACGAAATATTACCAGAGTTATCAATAGCGCAAAAGGTGATTTTTTTTGCCCGCACTCCCTCCACAGGGGTAAGGGACCGAGCCGAATAAGGGCACTTCACTTCCACGAAAGTGTCGTCACCGACAAGCCCATCAGGTGTTGCAGCAAGGTATGCAAACTCCTGATCAACAACAAGGCCGCATGGTGAAACAGTCACCCCTAACTCATCCTGCAGCTTAGCATTTGCAATGGGCTCAGTGTCGCGACCATATCAGAGAGCCTCAGTGTCGAAATTACCATAGAGCAAGGAACGAACAGTACTTGCACTGCTCGTTGCATCTCGCATCTTGCATACCTTGCCAAAATTAGAAGCGGTGAGTCGCTTTCGCCTCTCCTGCATCCACAAAGTTCTCCCTTCTTGACCTCGAGTATCAGCCTCGAGCTGCTCTGCATCTGGTTGGGAGAGCACAAGGGAATCCTTGTACGCCGCAGCAGCTTCAACATAGTCATCGTAGTTCATGTCTGGAGCATCCACTATGGAACCATAGTGGTTGTCGCTGGAAGCACGCTTGCAAGGCACACCTTCAAGTGAACGCTTACAGCGAGCAGCCCCAGAACTCCGATGCCTTATGCAAGCAGCACGGACAGCTGCTTTACGCTTCAGCATAATTTTTGCATACTTCCTAGGGCTGGTGTTGTACACTGCCATTACGGATATCAGCCACCAGGTTCCGAATCTGATCTTGTTTGCTGAACTCGGCCTGCTCTTTGCGATAGTGAATAGCCCTAGCAACTCCAACTCTTAGTCGAACAGCATTATCCAGAAGTAGCTTCTTCAGCGATAGGGGAATGGGGGTTGTTCTCTTTGCCAAAGCAATATCTTCATTCAATTCATTAATGTGTCAGTCCAGGTTCGGTAACAGCATCAGCCCATGGGCGCCGCCATTTGCAAAGCGTCACACCAGGCAGGTCGGAAAGCATCACGTCAGTTGTCAGCACCGCTGTCATCATGGGGACTTCCGTGGAATGCAGAAAGAAACAAAACAAAAAAAAGTGCTAACGAGGGGAAAACACGCGCGAAAACAGGCACACACACACACAATATTTTCACCATCGCGAATATGTGCGAGCATGCACCGACGAGAATAGCAACAAGGGTCATTGACAGAATGGCGTACAAGGGAATTGCGAACATGTTTGGGCATGCACGGACAAGAATAATAACAACAAGGGGAAGACTTTCTGCTAATCGCCAACAAGGTAAATCGACAAACATACACTACTCCAATACACGCTGACAAGTAATCGAAGTTAGGGGGTAGGTAAACGCGACAACAGAAGAAGTATTAAAACGACAACTCACCGGCAGCGAAGTATTTCCACACACATCACTCAGTCAAAAACAGTCGCTCGTCACGAAATCCGTGGCGAGGAGAGCACCAACAGCATGACCGCCACTCAGAGATCCACCCGAAGCAATGATGCGTCCGTTGATTTCTCCGCCAGGGCATCAGGAGCTCTGCGCTGTCATTGGTCGTGAGGTCATCCGTTCCAAAGGTCGTCCAGAGAGGAGGGCTTCGCAAATCCCCCTCTGTTATTCATTAAATATAGTAACCAATTATGACGTCACTGTTTATGGAAATCTTGCATTAAAGCGAAATCCAGACGGGTGCGCACCTACACCATAACCGTTGCCCTAGCTTCCCCTGCGAGAATGAAGTACTGGTCTACCAGACACCGCGCTGTTTGACGTCATCATTTCCTCCCATTGTCTGAGGCTGCTCTTGTGAGCAGCCTATTACTGATTTTTCATTCTTACATTAAAGATTACAAAAACTACTACTACTACAAAAAAATGGTCTTGCTCCTGTTATTGAAGGTCATATGAAATTACTCTAATTTTTAACAGTCATAAATTATATTCACTCATTAAAGGAAACACCATCCATGCGCAAAGGCTGAGAAAAAAAGAAAAAAAAACTGAGCCTTGCAATTAAGCGCTATTTCCTCGAAGACTTACTAAATGACTAAATAAACATATCAAAAAGCGCTTTTTCTACTTTCAATCATTGTGAACCATATCAACATTTTTTGTACAACAATTCAAGAAACTAATCATCGCTCTCTTCATGGACGCTGTTGCTTCTGTCTAAAATAACTGCCCCTATTGAAGATGAGAAAATAATAAGCGAGCCTGGACCACTCAAAGTGATCAATAGGCTTACTCAATGCGCGAAAATAATATTTTCTTTCTGATTTTGCTCCTTAAAAGTAGCCCACTATCCACAAAGCGCGATCTCAGTTGTCTCGCGACGTAAACCCCCAATTATTATTATTATTATTATTATTATTATTATTAACCATAAAGCGCGCCAAGTTTTCCTCAACCCCCATTTCTGCTTGCTACATGATGTGTCATGCAGTGACGCAGGGCAAGAATGAATAAATTTAGCATATGAAACGCATTTTCACCATTCCGTTTTGCAGCTTGCTTCCATGAGCAGACACACAACCCTCCCTTTTTTGTTCACGTTCGCTATGAAATTTAATTATTAGTACTTGAAATGGAACAAACTGCAGCAGATTCGTCTCACAGAGACGGAAATTTGCATTGAACGCTCAGATACCCGATTTTCTGCGCTACGACTGCAAAATTAAGCACCATCATCAACACATAAGTCATAATACTTGTCATGCCTTATCGAGCAATGTGCATACCGACAGGCATGACAAAACACAGAACACACACACACTCCCGTTTCTACTGTCCGAAAATTATGGAACCGCGTAATTGTACGCACCCTGAATTTTACCAGGAAATCTAAACTTGAACAGAGCTAAAAGCCCGACAAAAGCTAACACTGACAAACAACAACTGAAAAACAACAATTAACAAACACACCCATTCGTTTCTGCTGTCTGAATTCGCGCTAAATGCGTGAGCGATTCCAAGAGCAAGCACACCGTTTGAAGAAAGCCTAACAAATGTAGCTCAACACAGCCCTCGCCACAATAGCCGGGTGGGAGGCGGCACGATTCACAAAAAACGACTTCTCTTGCTGATTTTGCTTTTAAAACACGGTTAACTAGCAATTAAGCGCTCCAAGTTTTTCTTACTTCTCATTCCTTCCTGCGTCTTCCGCGTCCTGTCATGCAATGAAGCATGGCAAGAATTAGTAACTTTAGCATATGAAAGTCATTTTTACCATTCCATTTCGAAATTTGCTTCCATGAGCAGGCACACAGCCGCCCGTTTTTTGTTCACATTGGCTATGAAAATCCAATAATCATACTTACTTCCAACAAATTGCAGTGAAATCCAGATTCGATTCACGGAGACGATAATTTCTACCCTCTGCGTTAAGCGCCCAGATACCCGTATTGATGCTGGAATTGTAATAGCTATGACTGCAAAACTTAAGCACCTTCATCAACATAACAGTTATAATGCGTGTCATGCTTTATCGAGCAAAGGGCATGCACAAGAATCGTGAAGCATGACAAGATACACGCTAACAAACAACAACTAACAGACACACATTTCTCCTCTCAGAAAATTATTAAGCAGCATAATACGACATACTCTGAATTTTACCGATAAAACTAAGTTTGAACACAGCTACAAGCACGACAAACGCGCAATCTATCAACCTACAACAATAACTGACGGTTAACTAGCAAACACACCATTTAATTCTACGCTAAAGGCATGAGCGATTCGATAAGAACAAAGCACACCGCTTTATGAAAGCCTAACAGCTATGTAGTTTTAATACGGCCCTCGCTGCGATAACAGCGTGCAAGGCTCATAAAATCGGTGCGAATCCTTGTAAATTAGCGTGCCCAAAACAAGCACTTCACCTTGCCCGCAAGTCATTCCACAAAGAACTCTATTAAAAAACGCGCGCGATAAACCTCATTTTTTAATCTAATATTTCGCGCAATCGTACATAACTTCTTCACTCGACCGACAGGAATAGGCATACACAAAGAACTTACTTGTCAAGTGGGGTCCCCGCATAAAATACGCCCGCACACAACAACAACAATAAATGATGACGATTAGATGGTGTGTGGTGGGGTGCTGCGGTGGGGTGAGGCACGCACACAGACACACATACAGACTCACATTTTTCACTACACACAACGAGCGTCGCGAGTCTTCACAGTCACAGAAATCCATATTATTTCTCTAAGTCAATAATTATTCATCGCAAAACACTGCCCATATATACTATGTATGCAGCCATGAAACAATAGAGCTTCGGTTCGGATGTAATAGGATTCACCGTCTGCCGACCAACGCGTACGAGAGAGAGAGAGAAAAAGAAAGAAAAACACGAGTGAAAGCAGGCCAGGAATGTGCGTTGGCTATGGCTATGCGTACAGAAAAAAAAGAAAGAAACGGTGCCATCATGCTCATATGCAGCATCTCTAATACATCTCCCTATTATTATTACTATTTTCAACAACATCAACACCATAATACAGATGGGCTACACGAAATTCTGATTCTTTCCTTTTACTTGTATTCGCTTCCACTAAAATAATTTGAAGGAATAATATACAGTGGAACAGGAAAATGAGAACAGAATTTCAGCATACGCTACACGCTGGTTCACCTAACAAGCTCGAAACCTTTCTGAATATATCCTGCAGGTACTGGAATAAAGATTTATCGCAAAGATAATCATCTGCTGCACGTCGTATTTTTTTAAAATAAGAAATGGTAAAAACACTCGCTCTCAGCGTGTTAAACGCTATATGCAGCAAATAATAACAACAATATCAGATCATTTTTGTTCTTTATTTCGTTATTTCCAAGAGCTCATTACTTTGTGCGAGCCATAGAAAAATTAAAAATTTCTGCTTTGCTGCCGTTAAAGTAGCACGAAAGCGCACTCGAATAGCAAAGTGCATATTGTCAAGCATAACAAATGCACACGCTAACGACAACAATAACTACTAACAAACACAACCCTTCATTTCTACTGTCTGAATTCGCGGTAGGAGCGTATAAGTGCTTTCACAAGAACAAGCACAGTGCTTGAAGAAAGTCTATAACAAATGTAGCTCAACGCAGCCCTTCCCACAATCACCGTGTTGAAGGCTGTCTTTTCTTTCTGATTTTGCTTTCAAAACGTAGCTTAAACAGTTTTTCGCACATAACATTTCTGCTTGCTACGTGACGCGTCCTATCATGTAATAAAGCAGGGAAAGAATTACTAAATTTAGCACACAAAAAAATGTTTTGCGATACCGATTCGCAATTCGCTTTCATGAGCAGGCACATCCCTTCCCTTGTTTGTTCACAACTTCACAGCGCGCATGAAATTTAAACACGATTTCTTAAAATGCAACAAATTACTGCAGAATCGTCTCACGGGGGCTGGAATTTCTACCATCTGCGTTAAGCGCTCAGATGCCCGCATTTTTGCACAAATAGCAAAATAGCTATGTCTGCAAAAAGTAAGCACCTTCAACAAGTTCATAATTCCTGTCATGCCTTATCGAGCGATGTGCATACCGACAGGCATGACAAAACACAGAACAAACACACCCATTTCTGCTGACAGAACTGAGCTGTACAATGAGGCACGGAGCAACCCGGGCAAAACAAGGGCTCACACATTCAGTGAGCAGTGACTACTCCTTGATCAGCATAATACTACCACATACTGTGAATTTTACCCCGAAAACTCAGCTTGAACACAGCGACGGGCATGACAAATGCACGTGCTAAACAAAAAACTGACAAACACACGCTTGCACTGATACTGTCTGAACTCGCGTCAAGTGAGTGCCAGCATAAGAACAAGCACTCCGGTTCTTGCTGTTGTTGTTGCTCTTAACTAACAAATGTAGCTTGATGCAGCATTCGCTGTGATGACCGCGTGGAAGGCTCATAAAATCGATTCGAATCCTGGTAAAATAGCGCGTCCACAACAAGCACTTCACCTTGTTTGCAGGGGACCCTGTACCCATCTCTTTTCAGAAAACGCGATAAACTTTATTTTTAATCAATAGTTCGCGCTACCGTACTTTTCTTTCACACGAAAAGGCGTACACAACGCGGAGATTACTTACTTACTTTTCAAGTGACTTCCTAGCTTCACAAATACACACGCCCACACATATTTTTCATACATACAACGAGCGTCGCCTATTCAAACTCCCAAAAGTGTCTTCCCAGCCACATCATTCCTCAGGTCAATAATTATCCAACGACAAAATACTCAACACACATATGCGCCAGTGGTACAAAGGACAGCGCGTCTTCGCACCGGATGTAATAGGAACTTCCACGCAGACGACACCAGCTAAAAACAAATAAAGCAGCTCAGAAATGAACATTGCCATTGCGTACAGAAAGACATCGAGCTCCATGCAGTAATAAAAAAAGATGAATAACACAGAATTGGAATTCGTTGCCTCTTGCTTTATTTACTTACACCAAAATATTTTGAAACCATACTACAGAAGTGAGTCAAGCAATTGAGCAAAGAATACATCTGGATTCGCTATACACACAGCACCTCTAAGCCATTTTTAAACCAAACGAGAATGCATGTATTCATTAGTATGCTATAATAATCGTAACAAAAAAGAAAAAAAAAAGAAAGGAATGCATGTTCGCTATACATCCATGAGAAAACGGTGCCGAGCTTTTGCGCAGCAGTTATGATACAGAAGGGTTATTTTTGCTTTTATTTCGTTGCACCCATATATTTTGTAAGAATACTATAGAGTGGAACGGGTAAATGCGAACATCATTCGCTACACACTGTAGCTGTCATCATTTTTAAACCAAACCAGTTGACATGTGTTCATCAGCATACGACCTTTCACTAGATAGATAAGTTGCTAATGACACTCACAAAATTGTCATTCCAACATCATTGACTGCAAGCTTCAGTGCCCAACAGAGCAATGCGCGCCCATCAGCATGCCTTGGACTCACTTCGCACACATACGATACCTTTCTTAATACATCCTACTGCCACCGGAATCAAATGTTTATATGTTTATCGCAAGGATAATCATCTGCCTCGTGTCGTATTTTTTATTTTTTAAGAGACGCCAAAAGAGCCTCACTCTCGTCGTGTTAAACAGTACGTAGGGACTGATACAATAGAGCGCAGGGTAATTTTTCTTTATTTATTTTATTTTTTCTTTAGAGTTTATTACTTTGTACGAGTCATCTAAATTTAACATGTCTGCTTTGCCGCTGTTAAAGTGATGAGACAGTGCGCTCGCACGGGGAATCGGTAACGGACCGCGGGCGCGATTGCGTCAGCGTGTTCAAACCGCGAGAACGGGCCCGCATGCGGCTCGCGTGGGGACGCGGTTCAGGCGCACTGTTTCATCACTTTAACAGCGGCAAAGCAGACATGTTAAATTTAGATGACTCGTACAAAGTAATAAACTCTAAAGAAAAATAAAATAAATAAAGAAAAATTACCCTGCGCTCTATTGTATCAGTCCCTACGTACTGTTTAACACGACGAGAGTGAGGCTCTTTTGGCGTCTCTTAAAAAATAAAAAATACGACACGAGGCAGATGATTATCCTTGCGATAAACATATAAACATTTGATTCCGGTGGCAGTAGGATGTATTAAGAAAGGTATCGTATGTGTGCGAAGTGAGTCCAAGGCATGCTGATGGGCGCGCATTGCTCTGTTGGGCACTGAAGCTTGCAGTCAATGATGTTGGAATGACAATTTTGTGAGTGTCATTAGCAACTTATCTATCTAGTGAAAGGTAGTATGCTGATGAACACATGTCAACTGGTTTGGTTTAAAAATGATGACAGCTACAGTGTGTAGCGAATGATGTTCGCATTTACCCGTTCCACTCTATAGTATTCTTACAAAATATATGGGTGCAACGAAATAAAAGCAAAAATAACCCTTCTGTATCATAACTGCTGCGCAAAAGCTCGGCACCGTTTTCTCATGGATGTATAGCGAACATGCATTCCTTTCTTTTTTTTTTCTTTTTTGTTACGATTATTATAGCATACTAATGAATACATGCATTCTCGTTTGGTTTAAAAATGGCTTAGAGGTGCTGTGTGTATAGCGAATCCAGATGTATTCTTTGCTCAATTGCTTGACTCACTTCTGTAGTATGGTTTCAAAATATTTTGGTGTAAGTAAATAAAGCAAGAGGCAACGAATTCCAATTCTGTGTTATTCATCTTTTTTTATTACTGCATGGAGCTCGATGTCTTTCTGTATGCAATGGCAATGTTCATTTCTGAGCTGCTTTATTTGTTTTTAGCTGGTGTCGTCTGCGTGGAAGTTCCTATTACATCCGGTGCGAAGACGCGCTGTCCTTTGTACCACTGGCGCATATGTGTGTTGCGTATTTTGTCGTTGGATAATTATTGACCTGAGGAATAATGTGGCTGGGAAGACACTTTTGGGAGTTTGAATAGGCGACGCTCGTTGTGTGTATGAAAAATATGTGTGGGCGTGTGTATTTGTGAAGCTAGGAAGTCACTTGAAAAGTAAGTAAGTAATCTCCGCGTTGTGTACGCCTTTTCGTGTGAAAGAAAAGTACTGTAGCGCGAAATATTGATTAAAAATAAAGTTTATCGCGTTTTCTGAAAAGAGATGGGTACAGGGTCCCCTGCAAACAAGGTGAAGTGCTTGTTGTGGACGCGCTATTTTACCAGGATTCGAATCGATTTTATGAGCCTTCCACGCGCTCATCACAGCGAATGCTGCATCAAGCTACATTTGTTAGTTAAGAGCAACAACAACAGCAAGAACCGGAGTGCTTGTTCTTATGCTGGCACTCACATGACGCGAGTTCAGACAGTATCAGTGCAAGCGTGTGTTTGTCAGTTTTTTGTTTAGCACGTGCATTTGTCATGCCCGTAGCTGTGTTCAAGCTGAGTTTTCGGGGTAAAATTCACAGTATGTGGTAGTAGTATGCTGATCAAGGAGTAGTCACTGCTCACTGAATGTGTGAGCCCTTGTTTTGCCCGGGTTGCTCCGTGCCTCATTGTACAGCTCAGTTCTGTCAGCAGAAATGGGTGTGTTTGTTCTGTGTTTTGTCATGCCTGTCGGTATGCACATCGCTCGATAAGGCATGACAGGAATTATGAACTTGTTGAAGGTGCTTACTTTTTGCAGACATAGCTATTTTGCTATTTGTGCAAAAATGCGGGCATCTGAGCGCTTAACGCAGATGGTAGAAATTCCAGCCCCCGTGAGACGATTCTGCAGTAATTTGTTGCATTTTAAGAAATCGTGTTTAAATTTCATGCGCGCTGTGAAGTTGTGAACAAACAAGGGAAGGGATGTGCCTGCTCATGAAAGCGAATTGCGAATCGGTATCGCAAAACATTTTTTTGTGTGCTAAATTTAGTAATTCTTTCCCTGCTTTATTACATGATAGGACGAGTCACGTAGCAAGCAGAAATGTTATGTGCGAAAAACTGTTTAAGCTACGTTTTTAAAGCAAAATCAGAAAGAAAAGACAGCCTTCAACACGGTGATTGTGGGAAGGGCTGCGTTGAGCTACATTTGTTATAGACTTTCTTCAAGCACTGTGCTTGTTCTTGTGAAAGCACTTATACGCTCCTACCGCGAATTCAGACAGTAGAAATGAAGGGTTGTGTTTGTTAGTAGTTATTGTTGTCGTTAGCGTGTGCATTTGTTATGCTTGACAATATGCACTTTGCTATTCGAGTGCGCTTTCGTGCTACTTTAACGGCAGCAAAGCAGAAATTTTTAATTTTTCTATGGCTCGCACAAAGTAATGAGCTCTTGGAAATAACGAAATAAAGAACAAAAATGATCTGATATTGTTGTTATTATTTGCTACATATAGCGTTTAACACACTGAGAGCGAGTGTTTTTACCATTTCTTATTTTAAAAAATACGACGTGCAGCAGATGATTATCGTTGCGATAAATCTTTATTCCAGTACCTGCAGGATATATTCAGAAAGGTTTCGAGCTTGTTAGGTGAACCAGCGTGTAGCGTATGCTGAAATTCTGTTCTCATTTGCCTGTTCCACTGTATATTATTCCTTCAAATTATTTTAGTGGAAGCGAATACAAGTAAAAGGAAAGAATCAGAATTTCGTGTAGCCCATCTGTATTATGGTGTTGATGTTGTTGAAAATAGTAATAATAATAGGGAGATGTATTAGAGATGCTGCATATGAGCATGATGGCACCGTTTCTTTCTTTTTTTTTTCTGTACGCATAGCCATAGCCAACGCACATTCCTGGCCTGCTTTCACTCGTGTTTTTCTTTCTTTTTTTCTCTCTCTCTCGTACGCGTCGGTCGGCAGACGGTGAATCCTATTACATCCGAACCGAAGCTCTATTGTTTCATGGCTGCATACATAGTATATATGGGCAGTGTTTTGCGATGAATAATTATTGACTTAGAGAAATAATATGGATTTCTGTGACTGTGAAGACTCGCGACGCTCGTTGTGTGTAGTGAAAAATGTGAGTCTGTATGTGTGTCTGTGTGCGTGCCTCACCCCACCGCAGCACCCCACCACACACCATCTAATCGTCATCATTTATTGTTGTTGTTGTGTGCGGGCGTATTTTATGCGGGGACCCCACTTGACAAGTAAGTTCTTTGTGTATGCCTATTCCTGTCTGTCGAGTGAAGAAGTTATGTACGAATGCGCGAAATATTAGTTTAAAAAATGAGGTTTATCGCGCGCGTTTTTTAATAGAGTTCTTTGTGGAATGACTTGCGGGCAAGGTGAAGTGCTTGTTTTGGGCACGCTAATTTACAAGGATTCGCACCGATTTTATGAGCCTTGCACGCTGTTATCGCAGCGAGGGCCGTATTAAAACTACATAGCTGTTAGGCTTTCATAAAGCGGTGTGCTTTGTTCTTATCGAATCGCTCATGCCTTTAGCGTAGAATTAAATGGTGTGTTTGCTAGTTAACCGTCAGTTATTGTTGTAGGTTGATAGATTGCGCGTTTGTCGTGCTTGTAGCTGTGTTCAAACTTAGTTTTATCGGTAAAATTCAGAGTATGTCGTATTATGCTGCTTAATAATTTTCTGAGAGGAGAAATGTGTGTCTGTTAGTTGTTGTTTGTTAGCGTGTATCTTGTCATGCTTCACGATTCTTGTGCATGCCCTTTGCTCGATAAAGCATGACACGCATTATAACTGTTATGTTGATGAAGGTGCTTAAGTTTTGCAGTCATAGCTATTACAATTCCAGCATCAATACGGGTATCTGGGCGCTTAACGCAGAGGGTAGAAATTATCGTCTCCGTGAATCGAATCTGGATTTCACTGCAATTTGTTGGAAGTAAGTATGATTATTGGATTTTCATAGCCAATGTGAACAAAAAACGGGCGGCTGTGTGCCTGCTCATGGAAGCAAATTTCGAAATGGAATGGTAAAAATGACTTTCATATGCTAAAGTTACTAATTCTTGCCATGCTTCATTGCATGACAGGACGCGGAAGACGCAGGAAGGAATGAGAAGTAAGAAAAACTTGGAGCGCTTAATTGCTAGTTAACCGTGTTTTAAAAGCAAAATCAGCAAGAGAAGTCGTTTTTTGTGAATCGTGCCGCCTCCCACCCGGCTATTGTGGCGAGGGCTGTGTTGAGCTACATTTGTTAGGCTTTCTTCAAACGGTGTGCTTGCTCTTGGAATCGCTCACGCATTTAGCGCGAATTCAGACAGCAGAAACGAATGGGTGTGTTTGTTAATTGTTGTTTTTCAGTTGTTGTTTGTCAGTGTTAGCTTTTGTCGGGCTTTTAGCTCTGTTCAAGTTTAGATTTCCTGGTAAAATTCAGGGTGCGTACAATTACGCGGTTCCATAATTTTCGGACAGTAGAAACGGGAGTGTGTGTGTGTTCTGTGTTTTGTCATGCCTGTCGGTATGCACATTGCTCGATAAGGCATGACAAGTATTATGACTTATGTGTTGATGATGGTGCTTAATTTTGCAGTCGTAGCGCAGAAAATCGGGTATCTGAGCGTTCAATGCAAATTTCCGTCTCTGTGAGACGAATCTGCTGCAGTTTGTTCCATTTCAAGTACTAATAATTAAATTTCATAGCGAACGTGAACAAAAAAGGGAGGGTTGTGTGTCTGCTTATGGAAGCAAGCTGCAAAACGGAATGGTGAAAATGCGTTTCATATGCTAAATTTATTCATTCTTGCCCTGCGTCACTGCATGACACATCATGTAGCAAGCAGAAATGGGGGTTGAGGAAAACTTGGCGCGCTTTATGGTTAATAATAATAATAATAATAATAATAATAATAATAATAATTGGGGGTTTACGTCGCGAGACAACTGAGATCGCGCTTTGTGGATAGTGGGCTACTTTTAAGGAGCAAAATCAGAAAGAAAATATTATTTTCGCGCATTGAGTAAGCCTATTGATCACTTTGAGTGGTCCAGGCTCGCTTATTATTTTCTCATCTTCAATAGGGGCAGTTATTTTAGACAGAAGCAACAGCGTCCATGAAGAGAGCGATGATTAGTTTCTTGAATTGTTGTACAAAAAATGTTGATATGGTTCACAATGATTGAAAGTAGAAAAAGCGCTTTTTGATATGTTTATTTAGTCATTTAGTAAGTCTTCGAGGAAATAGCGCTTAATTGCAAGGCTCAGTTTTTTTTTCTTTTTTTCTCAGCCTTTGCGCATGGATGGTGTTTCCTTTAATGAGTGAATATAATTTATGACTGTTAAAAATTAGAGTAATTTCATATGACCTTCAATAACAGGAGCAAGACCATTTTTTTGTAGTAGTAGTAGTTTTTGTAATCTTTAATGTAAGAATGAAAAATCAGTAATAGGCTGCTCACAAGAGCAGCCTCAGACAATGGGAGGAAATGATGACGTCAAACAGCGCGGTGTCTGGTAGACCAGTACTTCATTCTCGCAGGGGAAGCTAGGGCAACGGTTATGGTGTAGGTGCGCACCCGTCTGGATTTCGCTTTAATGCAAGATTTCCATAAACAGTGACGTCATAATTGGTTACTATATTTAATGAATAACAGAGGGGGATTTGCGAAGCCCTCCTCTCTGGACGACCTTTGGAACGGATGACCTCACGACCAATGACAGCGCAGAGCTCCTGATGCCCTGGCGGAGAAATCAACGGACGCATCATTGCTTCGGGTGGATCTCTGAGTGGCGGTCATGCTGTTGGTGCTCTCCTCGCCACGGATTTCGTGACGAGCGACTGTTTTTGACTGAGTGATGTGTGTGGAAATACTTCGCTGCCGGTGAGTTGTCGTTTTAATACTTCTTCTGTTGTCGCGTTTACCTACCCCCTAACTTCGATTACTTGTCAGCGTGTATTGGAGTAGTGTATGTTTGTCGATTTACCTTGTTGGCGATTAGCAGAAAGTCTTCCCCTTGTTGTTATTATTCTTGTCCGTGCATGCCCAAACATGTTCGCAATTCCCTTGTACGCCATTCTGTCAATGACCCTTGTTGCTATTCTCGTAGGTGCATGCTCGCACATATTCGCGATGGTGAAAATATTGTGTGTGTGTGTGCCTGTTTTCGCGCGTGTTTTCCCCTCGTTAGCACTTTTTTTGTTTTGTTTCTTTCTGCATTCCACGGAAGTCCCCATGATGACAGCGGTGCTGACAACTGACGTGATGCTTTCGGACCTGCCTGGTGTGACGCTTTGCAAATGGCGGCGCCCATGGGCTGATGCTGTTACCGAACCTGGACTGACACATTAATGAATTGAATGTGTATAGTAATGACTTGAATTATTAAATGAGTTTAGAAAGTGCATTTATGCGTATGTGCGCTTCTTTTCGTGTGTCTCATTATAGAATAACACGACTTAACGATAATTTGATATTTTCCTCCTCTCTCTCGCTCGTTGGAATTAATAGTAATTGAATTTATTAATTGAAAATTATATTCTACGCTCTATTATCGCATTCTTATGCGTGTATGAGCGATTTTAAGTGAAAAAATCGAAAAAAAATTTAAAAGAAAATTGGTGGGGGTGGAAACTGCAAAATTGGGGGTGAGAGAGGAGGAAGGTGTCATGTTGCTCATTAAGTCGTGTTTATCCAATACTACTGAAGACGACTTACATAGTTTCGAAGAATGTGGTTGTGACATTCTACCTTCTGAACTACCTGATGCTGGTACGGTGCAGCTTCAAAAATTGACTTGTATGTGCTCGAATCACCGTCAGCGATCAACTGCAAGTACTTTACCCCGTGCAACTCAATGCTGCGCCTGAAGCCTTCAACGACGATATCCTTCTCCATACTGGTAGAGCTGCTGTCCCAGTTCTTGAAGCACAGATGCTTTTTTGGGATCGACCCTGCCTTGCACCTTGCGCACAGTGTACAAAATTTGTTCCGGAAGCCTAGGAACAGTACTTTCTTTGTGCGGTACCCAACAATTACAGCCTGCAAAAACGAAAATATGTCAGGATTGTATTCCACAAAACTCTACCCCCAATGACAATGTTTCCAGGAATTATGCATTTGTACGCGTATCGTACGAACTAATGCCACAGGATGTATACCACTCTAGAAAGTGTGTTTACCAAAAGACAGCAGTGCCACTAATAGCACCAGAGGGGTCAACTTTTTCCTCCAAATAAATGCTCACAGTGTTCTTTCCACAAATGGTGGGCACAGACTTCCTGTATATCCCGTCCGCCAAGCGGTGTGCAAGATAAATCCTCCTTTTTCGGGCACCTTTATTAAGTGTAGATAAAAATATTTACTTACCAAGCCAGAAAGAGCGTCGTACTTGTTCTTGTATGAACGTTTGCACCAAGCACCATCGGCAACGACGTCCCCAGCCTCCCTAGCTAACCGAGCTTCCTCAATGCCTGCTTTTCTTATTTCTTCCCAAGCTGTTTCGTCGATTCCTTTAGCAACAATATCCTGATACTTACTGTACGTGCTACTAGCCATGCCGGGTATGTCCAGAGCACCTAGGAGCTCGAGAAGGCCTGAGAAACCAGAACCTATAGACACGATACCGTTCACTGCTGAGGAATTGACGTCCATGCGTTGTTGAACAAGTTGATCAACTGGTGCCTCCGTTGTGACTACATCTTTCCTCAGACACATCCTGCACTTCAAACTGAAAGAGCTACACAGACCTCGCCGATGTTCTGATACAATTTCCATGTCAGCCAGGCCGCAACCAAACGGACTATGTACCGACAAACTTTGCAAAGACGAGAAGAAGTGATCAATCTCCACTATACGCCGACCATTCACACTGCTTGTGCGCTGACTCTGTGTCTGGTGAACATTGCGAGTATCGAAAGATGGAGATCGACTGGGTGTAACAGCGGCAGTGATTGGAACGGGACTTGCTCTGGAACCGGCAAGCTCGTCACAACCTGAACTGCAGGGGACTACATTATCTACCTCAGCTGAATCAGCAAATGACGAATTTGAAGGACGAATTTCGCTTGTGCTCGAAGCGAAACAAGCATTCCGACCGGCACCACTTACAGTTTGAGGTACAACACTACCACCAAAGGTTGAGCCTACAAGGGTATCTGCGCGATGTGGAGTCGTCGAAGTGCAACGATCACTGGGAACAGCACGGCTGGAGCATCCTGCATTACCAAAATCTCTCAAATCCGCAGGCTCCGTCACATGCCTGCCTCTACCACGTAAATTCGCAAAGTCCTTCTTCTTACGTTTCCGTTGTCCGTAGACGTGACTTCGAGCCATAATGGGTAAATACTATGAACACGCAGAAAACACACAAGGACAGAGAGCAAATGAACAGGACAAGAAAGTGAAAAAAACGCGTAACTTAGCCACGAATTGGTCACTTCAGGACGAACCGCCGAAACCACGGACGCCGATCAGCTGCTGCGCAATACGCGGATGGCGGATGTGTACGAGCGGACTACGTTCGGGCGCTGCGAGCGGACGGCGCCACCTTCCGGAATCAGTGGTAAACGCCTTGGATGCATGCCTGTACTCACTTTTAATTCTTTTTCGGAAAAACAGAATGCTAAAAACACACAAAAAACGCGTCATTTGAATCCTGAAACATGTCCCCGGTTAACCTCAGAAGCGGATTGTTTTTATTTGCTTTCATTTATTTATTTGGATTTTTTGAAGCTGTAGCGACAAAATTCGTTTCTTTTTCTTTTTAAAAAAAATTACGACGCTAGAACGATATTTCAGTTCCCAGAGTTAAGATATCTTGACGTCACCTTTCCGATGAAAGTTTCCGCATTCCGATCTGTCTCGTAGTTCAGCCACAAAACCTATGCAAAGTTCACATAGAAAACAGAGGGGTTCCCACCTTCAGGGGTCCGTAAAAAAAATTACAACGCTAGAGCGATATTTCAGTTCCCAGAGTTAAGAGATCTTGACGTCACCTTTCCAATGAAAGTGTCCGCAAGCCGATCTGTCTCGTAGTTCAGCCACAAAACCTATGCAAAGTTCACATAGAAAACAGGGGGTGGTATGTCCTCTTAACGTTAATTGAGTCAACGACTCGCTTATTGATATCGTTATAGACCGCCTTGATGTAGTTGTCGATCATGGGACTAGTTTGTGATGCGTCAGGGGTCCAAATGGAGGACTTCTTAAAAGGGTTCGTGTTGGTAATTGCGCTGCCGTAAAAAAAATGTCTGCAAATGCATCCTCCTACCTAAGCTTTGTAAATCATCGAGTATGTCGAACTCATCAACAGAACGTGGGGTGGGGACAAAGCTAAGACCCTTAGACAAAACACTAATATCAGCTTGATTTAGCGTGGCACTGGACAAATTAAAAACTATGTCATTTGAGCATGCCGTGGGATATGTGATATCAACTAAAATATTGCAGACATTGACATCATTAACGGGTGTGAGGTCTAGCTTGTCACGTTTAGCTTTCTTGGATTTTACAGATTGTAGTTTGGAGAGCTTATCAGACGCAAAGATTCTCAGTTCCGTCACTTCGTTGGGCCGTAGTGTTAGTGCTAGTTGCCGGAGTTGGTTGTCAATATCCTTAATTCGGTACGAATTCTCAGTACGCAAAATTTTTAACAATTCTATGGATGCATGCTTTAATGAGCTAGACCATCTTCTAGAGCTTCGAGGAGAGTGGAATGTAAATGCTGGGGACGGCATGAACGAGCAAACCTTTGGGAACAATATTCTGTGCTATGCAGTCGGAATAGTAATGAATATGAGACACAAATCTAGCTTTCTTATCGATTAATTTACGTGCTTTGAGGAAGGAAGCAGACCTGTTATTGTCCATGTCCAGTCACCGAGAGCTCCTGGTGTTATACCTCCTAGTGACGTTCCGAAGTTTCTTGGTGGGTTGTCTACGCGCACATAGAGCAGATGTGGTTCTGGAGGTGATGGTGGCCTCAGCTGAGTTCACTGGAGCGTTCACACTGTTTTGCGGCACTGTAGCACTGTCGTCCACGGATTGGTGTCTGCGACCATGTTGATGTTCTTCGTGGGAACTGGGCGTTCCAGGTGAGCAGTTGGGACTGAGGTGGTCACTGTGACCACAAACGAGAAGCGCAGGACATGACGAAGGATGAGGTACTTGGTTAGGTGGGGAGAACCGGGGTGAGGGGAGCACAGGTGAGGCAGACGCGGAGCGTTGGGTACAGCGCGCGGGGGGAACTGATGGAAGGTGCTGAGTATGAGGGAGTAGGCCAGGAACAGCAGCAGGCGCCGTGTTTGGTCCTATGGGATGAGGGGTTGAAGCCATTGAAGGGGGCAGAGGTGGGAAATCATCAGGATGTGGGAAAACGACAACCTCTTGTCGTACGGAGCGGGTGGTTGGGCAGAAATGAAGCCTGATACAGCTTCGGTAATGGGAAGCCAGCATTCTAGCGCCCCGGAGATTCAGGTGGTGGCCGCCGATAGCTAAAAAGTCCCACGGCGATTGTTCGACACGACTGTGGCGGATAAAGCCAACACGGTCGTTCATAATGGACAAATACCAGAAATGCTGGTTGATCAGTTGAATTTTACGGTTGGTCTCTCGGGTAAAAAAGCGTTGGTCAGAGGACACATATGCAGATGGAAGTCGTGGCGGTATGCTGGAGAGGACCACAAAGACGTGTGGACGGGTCGAGTGGATGTGAGACAGCAGAAGGTCAAAAAGTTCCACACAGGAGAAAACTGAGTTCTCACCGATGTCTATTGAGCCGACTTGAAGGAACACGACGTCTACACATTGCGGGAGGTCGTTCACGATGTTGGTGAGGTCCGGAATCTTGGCACCAGGAACAGACTTAATAATGGTATCACTGGAGATCAAAAACTTGGGCACTAGTTTGAGTAAGGAGTTGCCGATGATCGCAATCCGAGGAAGATGCTCCACCCCGTTGGGACTTGACATGGCGAATGGATACTTCGAAAAGGGAAAAAAAGGAGAACACTGTCAAGGAGCCCGCGAAGAGGGAATCACAAACGTAACATGAAAAACGGTTACGAGCAACTAAGATTTATTTGAACAAGAACTTTCGTGCAAGAGACTGCACTTCTTCAGGTTACACAGCTAAGTGCGACACAAGTATATATACCAAGAGAACAGATGCAATAAAACAGGTTTCCAGAACTAAGTAAACAGAAAACAACCAGACAGTAATACAATGCATCACGTGAGCAACCGTCACATAAGAATCAGGAAAGAGAAAGTGTACGGGTAAATGAGACATTCGGAGAATTGGGGTTCAAAAGATTTGGTGGTGAAAAAACGGGGGCACAGGTGGATGTCTAGCCGCGTACGAGGAGAACACAGCTTTTGTTGAACTGCGTGGGAAGGTCCGGGTAACCTTATGGGCTGAAGGGAAAATGGAGATAAGAATGCAAAGAACAGAAGGTGAATGAAGTAGCTTAGCTGGATGATGGGTTGAATAACTGCAGAGGACCGCCATGAACGTTTAGTCCCCGTGGTTTTAAAGAAGAAAATTTAGAAATGAAGAAGGACTCGCGATTTTTGCGTTTGCAATCAGTGGTGTAGCCAGATTCCAGAATTGCAATAGACAGGTGTGTATCCATGTCGTGCCCGGGAAGATTAAAATCTATATCAACGGGAGTGGTTCGATTATTGACAATGTCGGATTTATGACCGTAAAACCTCTGACGCATGGTATTGGAGGTTTCACCAATGTACTGAACATTGCATTTCATACATGTTATTAGATAACAAATGTTAAAGGAGTTACAGTGCAAAGATTGTTTAATTTGAAACGTGTAGTTGTTTATGGTACTGGAGACCGAGGTGCAGGTAGAAATAAGATTACAGATTTGGCAGCGTGTGCCATTGCAGGGACCCGAACCAGGTGTTGTAGTACGGCGCAAACGCGAAGAAGTGAGGATATTCCGGATATTCCTTGACCTGCGGAATGTGACAATGGGGGCAGAAGGAAATAGTGGCGGAAAAAAGGCGGTCTATAACGATATCCATAAGCGAGTCGTTGAGTCAATTAACGTTAAAACTTCTAACTTATCCAAAGCTGAGAGGATTGCTTTACGTAATCTTAAAACACGGGATGACATAGTGATCAGGCCTGCGGATAAAGGAGGGGGAATTGTTGTCATGGACACTTCCGACTATATTAATGAGGCCAATAAACATCTCAACGACACTACATTCTACAGGGTTCTTGATAATGATCCTGCACCCTTGTTTTGTCAAATAATCAACAAAAAGATTTCCGCGCTCGTTAATGACAATTTATGACATTAATGACAATTTAACTCCACGCCACATAGCAGAATTCATCAAGCCTAAAAACGTTAATCCTGGTTCATTTTATCTTCTTATAAAAGTCCACAAGGAAAATAACCCTGGCAGACCTATAATATCAGGCATTCACACACCAACAGAAAATATTTCCCTTCTGATAGACCATTGTATAAAACATGTACCCCCGCTACTTCCTTCATACGTCAAAGACACAAATGATTTTCCCCTTAAAATTAATTCTATCAACAACCAGTTCTCAGATCTGACCAATATGACACTGGTAACCATGGACGTAAAATCATTGTATACTAACATCCCCCACGATGAGGGCCTGAACGCAGTGGAATCATTTCTCCTTTCTTTTCCCTCCGACATCCTCCACACTTCTGCGGTCATCCCACTACTTGAATTGGTCCTAAAGTATAATAACTTTGAGTTTAATGGCAGACATTTTGTCCAAGAACATGGCGCAGCGATGGGATCCCGCGTGTCACCTAACTATGCAAACCTTTTCATGGGTCAATTTGAAAAGAGGGCCCTTGAATCCTTCCCCGTACAGCCGCTCATTTTCCTGAGATACATCGACGACATTTTTGTTGTGTGGCCAGGTGACAACTCTTCCTTGTTGTGTTTCTTTGAACACTTCAACTCCTTGCATAGCACTATCCAATTCACCTGCAACTATTGCAATGTTTCAATCAATTTTCTTGATGGCACTCTCTCCATTCGGTCTGGAAAACTAGTCACCGACCTTTATAAGAAACCAACTGATAGACGCCAGTATCTTCATTTTAATAGTTA
This sequence comes from Ornithodoros turicata, assembly GCF_037126465.1. NCBI lineage: Eukaryota > Metazoa > Arthropoda > Arachnida > Ixodida > Argasidae > Ornithodoros > Ornithodoros turicata. The sequence continues at coordinate 28,722 of NW_026999315.1, forward strand.
TCACCGCAATGTCCAGAAAAAAATATTCCTTTTGGGCAATTCACACGACCCAAGCGCATATGTTCCAATACCGACGATTTCGACAGACGCGCTCACGAAATGTCTGCTGATTTCAGGAAACGTAACTATCCCAGCAATCTAATTGAAAATGCTTTCACCAAATCATGCTCGCTGGACAGAGAGGCACTTCTTTCCAGCCAACCTAACGAGGAACACAGAAATATTACTTTCGTCACCACCTACAACAAAGCCCTTCGTAATACGAAAACTATTTTTCACCGCCATCTTAACATTTTACACAGTGACGAAAAATTGAAAGAACTATTTCCTTCTGCCCCCATTGTCACATTCCGCAGGTCAAGGAATATCCAGAATATCCTTGCTTCTTCGCGTTTGCGCCGTACTACAACACCTGGTTCGGGTCCCTGCAATGGCACACGCTGTCAAATCTGTAATCTTATTTCTACCTGCACCTCGGTCTCCAGTACCATAAACAACTACACGTTTCAAATTAAACAATCTTTGCACTGTAACTCCTTTAACATTTGTTATCTAATAACATGTATGAAATGCAATGTTCAGTACATTGGTGAAACCCCCAATACCATGCGTCAGAGGTTTTACGGTCATAAATCCGACATTGTCAATAATCGCCCCACTCCCGTTGCTATACATTTTAATCTTCCCGGGTAAGACATGGATACACACCTGTCTATTGCAATTCTGGAATCTGGCTACACCACTGATTGCAAACGCAAAAATCGCGAGTCCTTCTTCATTTCTAAATTTTCTTCTTTAAAACCATGGGGACTAAACGTTCATGGCGGTCCTCTGCAGTTATTCAACCCATCATCCAGCTAAGCTACTTCATTCACCTTCTGTTCTTAGCATTCTTATCTCCATTTTCCCTTCAGCCCATAAGGTCACCCGGACCTTCCCACGCAGTTCAACAAAAGCTGTGTTCTCCTCGTACGCGGCTAGACATCCACCTGTGCCCCCGTTTTTTCACCACCGTTCTTTCGCCACCAAATCTTTTGAACCCCAATTCTCCGAATGTCTCATTTACCCGTACACTTTCTCTTTCCTGGTTCTTATGTGACGGTTGCTCACGTGATGCATTGTATTACTGTCTGGTTGTTTCCTGTTTACTTAGTTCTGGAAACCTGTTTTATTGCATCTGTTCTCTTGGTATATATACTTGTGTCGCACTTAGTTGTGTAACCTGAAGAAGTGCAGTCTCTTGCACGAAAGTTCTTGTTCAAATACATCTTAGTTGCTCCTAACCGTTTTTCATGTTACGTGTGAAATACCCTCTTGCTATAAAAGGATACCTTGATTAAAAGGGAAAAAGTATGTAACAGCAGCCTTGATGTAGTCCCACGCACACCAGAACAGCTTCACTGGCCGCGGATGGCGAGTTGGACACTGCTTAAGCAAAGGAACATGCATTAAATTGAAGACATAAGCCATGTTGTAGATGGCATGTTTCAATATAGTAGGTGAAGGTGATCATAAAAGAGGGTGTTTAATGTGTGTACAGCTGTGTTTCAAGACCATAGTTATCTTGTTGTTTGGGTTCATGTTCATTCAGTTAAGTGCACTGGGAGGAAAGTTTTTCACATTTGTCTGCAACTCTTACTATTTTTTTCATCTTGTGTTATACCATGGGCAGATTTGATATTCATGCAATCTAGTAGCTCCAGATTTCTCTAAAAGATGTTGAGTTTGTGCCCTAGTATACGGAACGTGACCTCCTGGATATATATATATATATGGCAAAGCTACCAGTGGATGTTCATCTTCACATACACCCGAGTAGATCACAGTAACACAAGTGCACATCAGAAAGGAACAACTTTATTTCCAGATGATAAATGGGGAGTTTCATCCAGAATATGATATTTTCTGACACTCTGCACAACTCTTCTCCTTCATGGCACTGAACTTGTTAACAAGAACTGAATCCCACAGCCAGTATTCATGAAAAGAGAAACGCCAAAAAGTCCTAACTATACCTTGACGTTGAGGAAGCTCCAGTTCATTAACAGTCATCTAAAAACACCCTAAAATATGGAGCCTGTGAAAAATGCTGCTGCAATCTTCACTAACTATTTATTTATTTAAAAAAATGCCCGTGGGCCTGGGAACATTACATGGGGGAGGAAACATCAGTACATTGGAACAGCATGGCATGGTACACTGACAAGGCAAAGACACGGAGAAATAAGAAATAAAAGCAAACACGAACGGGTAAACAAGCGTGAAAAAAAAAAGAACTAACGCTGGTATTGCGGGTGAAGAAAGGGAGCTACGGAAAAGTGCATGGTCGTCAATAGTGGTGATTGATGATGGGAGGTTGTTCCACTCAATGGTAGTGGTGCAAAAAAAATTGTTTAGAGAATGCGTTAATAATACAGTGCAACAGTTAAGTTAGAAGAGAGATGAACGCCAAGATATTTGTAGGAATCTGCTCGGGTGAATGCTTTGTTGTTAACTGCGTAGCAGAAAGGACGAAGACAGGAGGCACGTCGGCGAGAAAGTGATGCAGCACTTAGATGTAATCAGGGGCATTTGCCACTCGTCACACCAACATTGAATTGGGGGCAAGGTCGCTTTGTAAGGATAGTGTAGGTCAGCAGGAGAATTGATTTCCCTGTAGACAACGCAATCATCAGCGAATAGTGTGACAGTGAATGATATGCCTGAAGGAAGGTCGTTAATATATATAAAAAATAGGAGGGAACGAGAAACTGAGCCCTGTGGCACTCCCGAAAGTACAGGAACAGTTGAAGATATGTGATGGTTACATGAGACTGAGAACGAAAGCTTCGAAAGAAATTGAGTTATCTAATGGTAGACATACGGGTCGAGGTTCAGGAGAGAGATCTTAGTACGAACCATCAGACGGAAGGAGTACAACAAAGAAAGAAATGCATACAGAGGAAAGGAATACATATAGAAGAGGCATTATGGGCATCATAGTAGCAGTTCCTGTCTTCAAACACCCCATGTTTGGTACTAAAATGTCCACCTGTAGATCACCACAGCTTCCTGAAGTGAATAACACAAAGACAGTCACCTGTTCTTTTTGGTTCACATACAAAGGGAGTATCCTTATGCACATTCGCGCACGCGCACTTCTATGCACGTAAGCCCTTAGTAAATTGATGGGTACATGAATCTGCATACATGGCCTCATCACTATGCATTTAGCCTTCAAAGATCTCCCGTGAATAACTGGTGGGTGTGCCACAGAAAATGTTGCCGACTCTGTTACTCGTTCCAGGAAAAAGAAAAAAGAAACTGGGTCAATCCACGCCAAGCGACCCAATGATGTTGCTCGACCGTCACGGATTTCAATTATAAAATTCTGGGTGATTGATGGGGTCTCTGATAGATACGTCACTAAATATCAATCCAAAATTCTGAAGAGGTGCGCCGCTAGAGGGCTCCAAATATCTCGCCGTGAGCAAAAACCAGTAGTAATGTCTCAGCTCAAGTATCCGGAAACTCACATCTTCGTCTGGACGCCATTAATTAGCAATTAGAGCTAATTGGGACCCCCCATATTAATCAGGACCCACCAGGGAGTCATTACACTAATTGGGGATCATCTAAGACACGTCCAGACGAAGATGTGAGTTGCCGGCTACTTGAGCTGATAAAAAATAAAAAATAGGTAGAAAATAAAATGAAAAGATAGAAATAGAGTGGAGAGAAACAATTTATTCGAAAATCAACGATGCCGCGGCGAAGAAACGGCTCCGGGGTGACCAGAGCTTGTTGACGTCGGGTAGTTGCAGAGATCGACGACAGGTGGCCACTTAGTTGCAAGGCATCACACCTGATGGCGCCACCATCATAGCTCTAGAGGAGAGAGACAGAGAACAAGATACTAGCGGCAGGTAAAAATGACAGCACTGCTAAACAAGTCCGCTACTGCTAAGCAGCACGGAGAAAAGGCAATCGACTAGGCCTAACCACAGCGTCACAACACTTCGCGGCTAACACAAGGCGGGAACCACACGGTGGTAAACGTGCGTCAACAGGCTTGGACACCGCTAAACAAGTCTAAACATGCGAGAAAAGGCTTAACACGAGCACGGTAAAACAACGCGCAAACATCGGTAAATCACTCACCTTTTTCCCCGCTGCGACGGAGCGTCCGCTCTCGTCGACAGCCAGGGATCAAGTGACGACGGAGCGAACGACCGCACGTCTTCTCCCAACGAGAGCCAGAGGTGGACTGACGTAAGCGCCACTCTACGGGTGCTACGCATGCGCGCGCTCGTAGCGCCCTCTGCGCGCTCCTACCGCCACCTGCGAGAGGCTAAGAGAGAAGAGCATTCCTGCGCCCTCTTCTCTCGTTGCTCATTGGTCGTGAGGCTAGGTGAGAAGAGCATTCCTGCGCCCCCTGCTGGCCGTTCTCATTGGTCCAGACATCATCCTATTGTCTCAGGGCTACACTGTTTTTTTCCACTAATGCTCCTCTAGACAAGGTCAATCTGCAGTGAAGCCACGGTATGACGTCATCATGCACCTGCGTGACTCAAGGACGCGTGCGCTCTAGACAGGGGACCTATTATTTATTGAACTACTATCCCAAGATTATTTCCTTTATTCTTCTATAACGATTGCATAGGGAACTATGAAGGAGCACCATGCATGAAAGCTGATCGAAGGAATTCCAAAGTCTTACTAAATGAGACTTGCAAAAGAACAAAATATCCTAACACGTAACTCCATCAACGGCTAATAAGAGGACTAGGCACTCAACAAATCAACGCGCGCAGAACTCAGGGCAGCACTATCGTCAAGACGACAATGTTCCTTGTCAAAACAGACAAAATACAAAGCGTTAACAAAGGAAAGCATGCATATCGGGGCATGTCTGGACACGTCAGGACAAATCGTACGACTGCTGGGCAACAGAGGAAAACAAACACTTGAACAGAGTGAAAAAGGCACTCACCATCATTTTTCCCGTTCACAGCATTCCCTCATTGTAGATCCGCTCGTCACAAAATCCACCTGCATCGTCGAACACCATTCACCAGTGACGAACCACACATCCGCACCCCATCAGAGGCAGACAGAACCCCACCGAAGCTACGCTCTTCCACTGACGGCCAACGCCAGGATCATAATTACCGTGTCTACACTCGCCAGCGTCCAAGAGAGAAGTGAATCCTTGCGCCCCCTGCAGGCCAGTCTCATTGGTCGTGACGGCATACTATTGTCTCAGGGCTACCCTGTTTTTTTCCACTAATGCTCCTTTGGTCAACCTGCAGTGAAGCCACGGTATGACGTCATCATGCACCTGCGTGGCTCAAGGACGCGTGCGCTCTAGACAGGGGACCTATTTTTTATTGAATCACTATCCCAAGATTATTTCCTTTATTCTTCTATAACGATTGCATAGGAAACTATTGCAGAAGAGCACCATAGACAAGAGGAGATTGTAGCATTTCATTCCCAAAGTCTTCTGTACAGGGAAAAAAAAAAGGTTCAGCAAGACATAAAGTCACAAACCTGTCCCCCTCGCGGTTACTCTCTGAACTAAATGAATCGCAAAATTATTAAGAATAGCTCTACTCCCATTCAAGGCAGCACTATCGTCAAGAATATGCCTTGTACAAAAAGAAAAAAACTACATGTAGAAGGAAAGCATGTCAGAACAAGCCCAGCCATGTCAGCACATGTTTGTCAGACAAGGGGGGAAAAAGCGAAAAGAAACAAAGAAGGAAACCAGCATCAAACTATTTCTAAGCACACGCACTCCTCTTATTCAAAAACAGTGCTAATCATAAATCCGTCCAGGGCAATACACACCATCTTTCTATTGCTACACTTTTTTTTCCAGTGACGGTCAATGCATTGCTACAGACTGCGTGACGTCATCACATCCTGTCTGAAGAAGAATACAGCGGCAAAGACTCCTATCATTCATTGAATCGCAAGATTATTTCCTTTGTCCTACTCTTAATGACATTGATTCTCTCATTAAAATTCAACAAAAAGCACCCCGCATACTAACGATTTTCACCCCAAAGGCTCATCATGGTCATTAGAATTACAGTAAACTGCCACTGCTCTTTTAAAATAATAAGTGAGACCACTCCACATCACCTCCAGGCTTATGTAATACATGACCCTTTCTATGCTCATACATTCGTTGTCTGAGGCTACACCTGCGAGCAAAAAAGGCGCGGAAGCCAGGTGGGCAAAGTTCCATTCGCGCATTGCGAGCATAAAGGCGGGAAAGCCTGGGAGCAAAGTTCTATTCGCGCATTCCAAACCACAAGACAGAACGCCTTTACGGGAACACGATAGCATTCCTATACTATATTAATGATTATTGCATTGCAGTTTAGAAAAACTACAACTAAACTATAATTTTAGGAGCCCATTAAAATTCTACTTTCTATGGAAACTATAACTGCCCTATTACTTGGATCGCTACTAATGAAGCGCTCCAATTTTTTCTCTCTTCCCATTTCAGCCTTGTCATGCAGTGAAGCCGACTCACATCCAAAATAATTAATTTACACTGAGGGTGCCGTGCTTCAGGAATTCCTATCCTGCGCTCAGATGCAAGCATTTCTTCACGGATACCTTTAACAGCTGACTTCCTCAACATACCGAGCTCCTAACAACATCTAACAAACAATCAGAGAAACCCACTTCTCAGCTGCACCATGCGACTTTCTTCTGCGTAAAATCGGTGATTTGAGGAAGAGAGCAGCGAAAAATTGCGCGCACTTGTGCTTGACTTAAAAAACCTGAAGCATATGCTAATAAACTAAGAAAAAGACACTCATGTCTGGTATGTGATAGTGCCACATACGCAGACGCATTGCCCTTGCGTAAAGAAAGCACAGGACAGGGATACACAAATTTCCTTCAGTGAGCAGGGAAAAGGCTTAAGACCTCAGGTCACCACACATCGCCACGCGGCTAGCACAACATGACACCAACAAGATACTAGCAGCGGGAAGAACTGCAACACTGCTAAACAAGTCCAGACATGCCACGATGACGTCACAAATCAGGAGAAAAAAAAAGCACACGCATGCACGCACAGAGGACAACGCATTAAACACACGGAGCGCTCAGGAATAATCGTAGCGTTACCACACATTGCTACGAAGCTCAACGTCTAACACAAGACGACAACAACAACAAGATATTAACGAAGGGTAAAAATTGCAACACTGAACAAGTCCAGACATGCGACATCGCATACAAAACACTGCTCATCGGGGAAAAGGTCTAAGCCCGCGGCGGATCATCATAGAGCATACACAACTTCATTTTTCTACTTCGCGTAAACTAAACGTGGTCTGCTTGGAAAACGACGTACAAATTTTCTTAAGGAGCAGAGAAATATGGAAATTTCTACTCCGTGCTCAGATACCAGCATTTCTGCTCAAAAACCTGCAAAATTAAGCACTGCTTACTTCGTCAAGATATCGAACACCCAACAAAATCAAACAAACAACCCCACTTCCACTGGTAGAACACTATTCAGCTTTTACGCAGGAGGCTTTCTTCTACATAAAAGTAGAGAAAATAAGAAAAAGAGCAGCGAAATATTACACGCACTTTTGCTTGACTTAAAAAACCTGAAGCATATGCTAATAAACTAAGAAAAAGACACTCATGTCTGGTATGTGATAGTGCCACATACGCAGACGCATTGCCCTTGCGTAAAGAAAGCACAGGACAGGGATACACAAATTTCCTTCAGTGGCCGTACCGCCGTACCGCCTAGGAGTAATCGGAGAATCACCGCTTATCGCTACGCGGCTAGCACAACATGACAGCAACGAGATATCAGCGAAGGGTAAAAATTGCAGCAAGAAAGACACTACTGAACAAGTCTAGACATGCGACATCGAAAGCGAAAACGCTGGTGATCGGGGAAAAGGCCTAAGCCCGCGGCGGATCATCATCATAGAGCATACATAAGTTAATTTCGCGTAAATCAAACGCGGTCTGTTTGGAAAACGACTTACAAGGTTTCTTAGGGAGCAGAGAAATATAGGAATTTCTACTCCGTGCTCAGATACCAGCATTTCTACTCAAAAACCTGCAAAATTAAGCACTGCTTACTTCATCAAGATATCGAACACCCAACAAAATCAAACAAACAACCCCACTTCCACTGATAGAACACTATTCAGCTTTTACGCAGGAGGCTTTCTTCTGCGTAAAAGTAGAGAAAATAAGAAAAGAGCAGCGAAAAATTACGCGCACTTTTGCTCGCATAGCAATAAGAGAATAAAATAAAATAACGAGGCACACGCTAATAAACTGTGACAAAGACACCCATTTCTGCTATCAGATAACTATTGCATAATGCTAAATACCCAATTGCATTGTTCCTGCGTGAAGAAAGCACAGAAAAAGGACACTCAAGTTATCTTAAGCAACCAGGAAAGGTCAATTCTACTCGGACAAACAAACAACAGCAGGACCGGCGTCGGGCACTCATAAAATACCCTGCCCAAAACAAAGACTTCACCAGGTTCGCTAGGCAATTCCATTAAAAACGCTCGTCCTATCCTACAGATAGCAATGCAAACGCGACTGCCCTTATTTTTTAAACCACTATTTCACGCAATAGTACATAAATGTGTCACTCGTGTTACACGGAAAGGCAAACACTTACTTGTCAAGTGGGGTCCCAGCGCGTGCGCGCGCGCACACACAGACACACTTACACTCACACTTTCACACTCACAAACACAAAGTCTATTTTCACAACCACATAAATCCATATTATTCCTCAGGTCAATAATTATCCTACCATCGCCAAAAGACAGCACAGACATGTATGCTTACGCAAGACAATCGGTGCTCGTTCCGGATGTAATAGGATATCGCCACTCGGCAGGCGCGAACCAATAAAGAAAGAAAGGAATGCATGTTCGCTACGAAGAAAACGGTGCCGTGCTTCTACGCAGCGATCATTATACAGACGCGTAAATGTGAACATCATTCGCTACACACTATAGCTCTCATCATTTTTAAACCAAACCACTTAACTTGTGTTCATAGGTCTTCACTAAATAGGTGAGCCGATAATGACTCCAAATAAAATCAAATAAAATAATCATTCCAGCATCGCTGGCTGCAAGATTGCGTACCCAACAGAGCAGCGCGCTTCCATCAACACGCCTTGGGCTGACTTTACACACCCAATGCCTTCTCTGAATACATTCTGCTGTCGCCGGAATAAAAGATTTATCGCGACGGTACTACAATGTCAGCTCTGTTGCTGTTTAAGTCATAAAACAGTGCGCCCGAACCCCGCCCCACGCGAGCCGCGCGCGGACCCGTTCTCGCGGTTTGGACACGCGACGCGCGCGATTCCCCGTGCGAGCGCAACGCGGGCCTCGCGGTTTGGACGCGCGCGATCCGTTACTCCGAGTGAGCGCACTGTTTTATGACTTAAACAGCAACAGAGCTGACATTGTAGTACCGTCGCGATAAATCTTTTATTCCGGCGACAGCAGAATGTATTCAGAGAAGGCTTTGGGTGTGTAAAGTCAGCCCAAGGCGTGTTGATGGAAGCGCGCTGCTCTGTTGGGTACGCAATCTTGCAGCCAGCGATGCTGGAATGATTATTTTATTTGATTTTATTTGGAGTCATTATCGGCTCACCTATTTAGTGAAGACCTATGAACACAAGTTAAGTGGTTTGGTTTAAAAATGATGAGAGCTATAGTGTGTAGCGAATGATGTTCACATTTACGCGTCTGTATAATGATCGCTGCGTAGAAGCACGGCACCGTTTTCTTCGTAGCGAACATGCATTCCTTTCTTTCTTTATTGGTTCGCGCCTGCCGAGTGGCGATATCCTATTACATCCGGAACGAGCACCGATTGTCTTGCGTAAGCATACATGTCTGTGCTGTCTTTTGGCGATGGTAGGATAATTATTGACCTGAGGAATAATATGGATTTATGTGGTTGTGAAAATAGACTTTGTGTTTGTGAGTGTGAAAATGTGAGTGTAAGTGTGTCTGTGTGTGCGCGCGCGCACGCGCTGGGACCCCACTTGACAAGTAAGTGTTTGCCTTTCCGTGTAACACGAGTGACACATTTATGTACTATTGCGTGAAATAGTGGTTTAAAAAATAAGGGCAGTCGCGTTTGCATTGCTATCTGTAGGATAGGACGAGCGTTTTTAATGGAATTGCCTAGCGAACCTGGTGAAGTCTTTGTTTTGGGCAGGGTATTTTATGAGTGCCCGACGCCGGTCCTGCTGTTGTTTGTTTGTCCGAGTAGAATTGACCTTTCCTGGTCGCTTAAGATAACTTGAGTGTCCTTTTTCTGTGCTTTCTTCACGCAGGAACAATGCAATTGGGTATTTAGCATTATGCAATAGTTCTCTGATAGCAGAAATGGGTGTCTTTGTCACAGTTTATTAGCGTGTGCCTCGTTATTTTATTTTATTCTCTTATTGCTATGCGAGCAAAAGTGCGCGTAATTTTTCGCTGCTCTTTTCTTATTTTCTCTACTTTTACGCAGAAGAAAGCCTCCTGAGTAAAAGCTGAATAGTGTTCTATCAGTGGAAGTGGGGTTGTTTGTTTGATTTTGTTGGGTGTTCGATATCTTGATGAAGTTAGCAGTGCTTAATTTTGCAGGTTTTTGAGTAGAAATGCTGGTATCTGAGCACGGAGTAGAAATTCCTATATTTCTCTGCTCCCTAAGAAACCTTGTAAGTCGTTTTCCAAACAGACCGCGTTTGATTTACGCGAAATGAACTTATGTATGCTCTATGGTGATGATCCGCCGCGGGCTTAGGCCTTTTCCCCGATCACCAGCGCTTTCGCTTTCGATGTCGCATGTCTAGACTTGTTCAGTAGTGTCTTTCTTGCTGCAATTTTTACCCTTCGCTGATATCTCGTTGCTGTCATGTTGTGCTAGCCGCGTAGCGATAAGCGGTGATTCTCCGATTATTCCTAGGCGGTACGGCTTAAGCCTTTTCCCTGCTCACTGAAGGAAATTTGTGTATCCCTGTCCTGTGCTTTCTTTACGCAAGGGCAATGCGTCTGCGTATGTGGCACTATCACATACCAGACATGAGTGTCTTTTTCTTAGTTTATTAGCATATGCTTCAGGTTTTTTAAGTCAAGCAAAAGTGCGTGTAATATTTCGCTGCTCTTTTTCTTATTTTCTCTACTTTTATGTAGAAGAAAGCCTCCTGCGTAAAAGCTGAATAGTGTTCTACCAGTGGAAGTGGGGTTGTTTGTTTGATTTTGTTGGGTGTTCGATATCTTGACGAAGTAAGCAGTGCTTAATTTTGCAGGTTTTTGAGCAGAAATGCTGGTATCTGAGCACGGAGTAGAAATTTCTATATTTCTCTGCTCCTTAAGAAAATTTGTACGTCGTTTTCCAAGCAGACCGCGTTTAGTTTACGCGAAGTAGAAAAATGAAGTTGTGTATGCTCTATGATGATCCGCCGCGGGCTTAGGCCTTTTCCCCGATGAGCAGTGTTTTGTATGCGATGTCGCATGTCTGGACTTGTTCAGTGTTGCAATTTTTACCCTTCGTTAATATCTTGTTGTTGTTGTCGTCTTGTGTTAGACGTTGAGCTTCGTAGCGATGTGTGGTAACGCTACGATTATTCCTGAGCGCTCCGTGTGTTTAATGCGTTGTCCTCTGTGCGTGCATGCGTGTGCTTTTTTTTCTCCTGATTTGTGACGTCATCGTGGCATGTCTGGACTTGTTTAGCAGTGTTGCAGTTCTTCCCGCTGCTAGTATCTTGTTGGTGTCATGTTGTGCTAGCCGCGTGGCGATGTGTGGTGACCTGAGGTCTTAAGCCTTTTCCCTGCTCACTGAAGGAAATTTGTGTATCCCTGTCCTGTGCTTTCTTTACGCAAGGGCAATGCGTCTGCGTATGTGGCACTATCACATACCAGACATGAGTGTCTTTTTCTTAGTTTATTAGCATATGCTTCAGGTTTTTTAAGTCAAGCACAAGTGCGCGCAATTTTTCGCTGCTCTCTTCCTCAAATCACCGATTTTACGCAGAAGAAAGTCGCATGGTGCAGCTGAGAAGTGGGTTTCTCTGATTGTTTGTTAGATGTTGTTAGGAGCTCGGTATGTTGAGGAAGTCAGCTGTTAAAGGTATCCGTGAAGAAATGCTTGCATCTGAGCGCAGGATAGGAATTCCTGAAGCACGGCACCCTCAGTGTAAATTAATTATTTTGGATGTGAGTCGGCTTCACTGCATGACAAGGCTGAAATGGGAAGAGAGAAAAAATTGGAGCGCTTCATTAGTAGCGATCCAAGTAATAGGGCAGTTATAGTTTCCATAGAAAGTAGAATTTTAATGGGCTCCTAAAATTATAGTTTAGTTGTAGTTTTTCTAAACTGCAATGCAATAATCATTAATATAGTATAGGAATGCTATCGTGTTCCCGTAAAGGCGTTCTGTCTTGTGGTTTGGAATGCGGGAATAGAACTTTGCTCCCAGGCTTTCCCGCCTTTATGCTCGCAATGCGCGAATGGAACTTTGCCCACCCGGCTTCCGCGCTTTTTTGCTCGCAGGTGTAGCCTCAGACAACGAATGTATGAGCATATATGTACTCAGCAACGAATGTATGAGCAGGTCATGTATTACATAAGCCTGGAGGTGATGTGGAGTGGTCTCACTTATTATTTTAAAAGAGCAGTGGCAGTTTACTGTAATTCTAATGACCATGATGAGCCATTGGGGTGAAAATCGTTAATATGCGGGGTGCTTTTTGTTGAATTTTAATGAGAGAATCAATGTCATTAAGAGTAGGACAAAGGAAATAATCTTGAGTTTCAATGAATGATAGGAGTCTTTGCCGCTGTATTCTTCTTCAGACAGGATGTGATGACGTCACGCAGTCTGTAGCAATGCATTGACCGTCACTGAAAAAAAAAGTGTAGCAATAGAAAGATGGTGTGTATTGCCCTGGACGGATTTATGATTAGCACAGTTTTTGAATAAGAGGAGTGCGTGTGCTTAGAAATAGTTTGATGCTGGTTTCCTTCTTTGTTTCTTTTCGCTTTTTCCCCCCTTGTCTGACAAACATGTGTTGACATAGCTGGGCTTGTTCTGACATGCTTTCCTTCTACATGTAGTTTTTTTCTTTTTGTACAAGTTGTAGAGGAGGTGGAGTTCCTCTACATGAGTCCTGACCGGCGATGATGGAATGTCCCAGCGGGCAGATGGTCGTGGCCTCACGCTAGGACGGTGCCGGTAGAACTGCCGTGCCAGCGCCGTAGCGCGTGGCAGCAGAGGCGCGTCGTCGTCGTCTTCCACGGGCCGCCACATCACTCCCCCCCCTCAGACGCGGAGCGGTGCATGCGGTTGAGGCCCGCGTCGATACCATGAAGAGGAGAATGAGGACGACTCGTGGATGGTGGACGATTGGCTTGCGATTGTGGCTGTTGATGCAGCAGCGGGATGGCGGGCACAAGGGCGCTGGATCCGGGCGGGTTCCAGAGATGAGTTGTGAGTGCTGAGTGGTTAGGTGCTTGAGTGCGTTGTGTGGCGTTGAGTTGCTGCGTTGCTTGTTGCTGAGGGAGTGCGTTGAGTGATCGTTGTTGAGAGCTGTTTGTTGCTGATTGTGTTGAGTTGCTGAGTGGGCGACAGTACCGCGACCAGTACGACGGCGTGAATGCCGGTTGCCGCCAGAGAATTGCCGGGGAGGACCATCATGAAGCAGGTGGAGGCCGGAAAGCCAGCTCACTGTGGTCTCCCTGCGAGTCCCCGGTGGAACAGTGGTCCCGGTGCGCCTTGCCTGCTAGAGGGTGGTTCGCTGCTGGTTTGCCGACGAAGAATTTAGGATGTTGAATGGCCGAACATGGTGTTCGTTGTTCGGGTCACCAAATGTAGAGGAGGTGGAGTTCCTCTACATGAGTCCTGACCGGCGATGATGGAATGTCCCAGCGGGCAGATGGTCGTGGCCTCACGCTAGGACGGTGCCGGTAGAACTGCCGTGCCAGCGCCGTAGCGCGTGGCAGCAGAGGCGCGTCGTCGTCGTCTTCCACGGGCCGCCACAAAGGCATATTCTTGACGATAGTGCTGCCTTGAATGGGAGTAGAGCTATTCTTAATAATTTTGCGATTCATTTAGTTCAGAGAGCAACCGCGAGGGGGACAGGTTTGTGACTTTATGTCTTGCTGAACCTTTTTTTTTTCCTGTACAGAATACTTTGGGAATGAAATGCTACAATCTCCTCTTGTCTATGGTGCTCTTCTGCAATAGTTTCCTATGCAATCGTTATAGAAGAATAAAGGAAATAATCTTGGGATAGTGATTCAATAAAAAATAGGTCCCCTGTCTAGAGCGCACGCGTCCTTGAGCCACGCAGGTGCATGATGACGTCATACCGTGGCTTCACTGCATGTTGACCAAAGGAGCATTAGTGGAAAAAAACAGGGTAGCCCTGAGACAATAGGATGCCGTCACGACCAATGAGACTGGCCTGCAGGGGGCGCAAGGATCACTTCTCTCTTGGACGCTGGCGGGTGTAGACACGGTAATTATGATCCTGGCGTTGGCCGTCAGTGGAAGAGCGTAGCTTCGGTGGGGTTCTGTCTGCCTCTGATGGGGTGCGGATGTGTGGTTCGTCACTGGTGAATGGTGTTCGACGATGCAGGTGGATTTTGTGACGAGCGGATTTACAATGAGGGAATGCTGTGAACGGGAAAAATGATGGTGAGTGCCTTTTTCACTCTGTTCAAGTGTTTGTTTTCCTCTGTTGCCCAGCAGTCGTACGATTTGTCCTGACGTGTCCAGACATGCCCCGATATGCATGCTTTCCTTTGTTAACGCTTTGTATTTTCTCTTTTTTGACAAGGAACATTGTCGTCTTGACGATAGTGCTGCCCTGAGTTCTGCGCGCGTTGATTTGTTGAGTGCCTAGTCCTCTTATTAGCCGTTGATGGAGTTACGTGTTAGGATATTTTGTTCTTTTGCAAGTCTCATTTAGTAAGACTTTGGAATTCTTCGATCAGCTTTCATGCATGGTGCTCCTTCATAGTTTCCTATGCAATCGTTATAGAAGAATAAAGGAAATAATCTTGGGATAGTGGTTCAATAAATAATAGGTCCCCTGTCTAGAGCGCACGCGTCCTTGAGTCACGCAGGTGCATGATGACGTCATACCGTGGCTTCACTGCAGATTGACCTTGTCTAGAGGAGCATTAGTGGAAAAAAACAGTGTAGCCCTGAGACAATAGGATGATGTCTGGACCAATGAGAACGGCCAGCAGGGGGCGCAGGAATGCTCTTCTCACTTAGCCTCACGACCAATGAGCAACGAGAGAAGAGGGCGCAGGAATGCTCTTCTCTCTTAGCCTCTCGCAGGTGGCGGTAGGAGCGCGCAGAGGGCGCTACGAGCGCGCGCATGCGTAGCACCCGTAGAGTGGCGCTTACGTCAGTCCACCTCTGGCTCTCGTTGGGAGAAGACGTGCGGTCGTTCGCTCCGTCGTCACTTGATCCCTGGCTGTCGACGAGAGCGGACGCTCCGTCGCAGCGGGGAAAAAGGTGAGTGATTTACCGATGTTTGCGCGTTGTTTTACCGTGCTCGTGTTAAGCCTTTTCTCGCATGTTTAGACTTGTTTAGCGGTGTCCAAGCCTGTTGACGCACGTTTACCACCGTGTGGTTCCCGCCTTGTGTTAGCCGCGAAGTGTTGTGACGCTGTGGTTAGGCCTAGTCGATTGCCTTAAGCCTTTTCCCCCAATGTGTAGTGTTTTCTCCGTGCTGTTTAGCAGTAGCGGACTTGTTTAGCAGTGCTGTCATTTTTACCTGCCGCTAGTATCTTGTTCTCTGTCTCTCTCCTCTAGAGCTATGATGGTGGCGCCATCTGGTGTGATGCCTTGCAACTAAGTGGCCACCTGTCGTCGATCTCTGCAACTACCCGACGTCAACAAGCACTGGTCACCCCGGAGCCGTTTATTCGCCGCGGCATCGTTGATTTTCGAATAAATTGTTTCTCTCCACTCTATTTCTATCTTTTCATTTTATTTTCTACCTATTTTTTATTTTTTATCAGCTCAAGTAGCCGGCAACTCACATCTTCGTCTGGACGTGTCTTAGATGATCCCCAATTAGTGTAATGATTCCCTGGTGGGTCCTGATTAATGTGGGGGGTCCCAATTAGCTCTAATTGCTAATTAATGGCGTCCAGACGAAGATGTGAGTTTCCGGATACTTGAGCTGATACATTACTACTAAAACCATGTTCACTTTGGTAGTAAGCTGAAATTTGGAAGTAATGGCTCCAAAACGGGTATCCTCGAAATGAACTAATCGTCGACGATGTGGAGCAAGTGGTGGCAACAGTAGCGTCTTTGCAAGAGAAGCGAGAACTTACAAAATTCGACAATTTTTATTTAAAAATTCGCTGCGGCTAGAGACGCGAAATTTTACAGTGCACGGAAATAACTTCATGGAGAAAAAAAATGATCGCCGTCCTCAGCAATTTCCGACCAGTAAAAATTGCGTAAATCTACGAAAAAAACTAAAAAACTCATATTTCAGAACGATTTTTCTCCATGCCCCTAACCGGGTAGGAGAACGCCGGTTTCACAGAAATGTAGATGATGATGTCCGGAATGCGTATACCAAAAATTAGAAAAGTACTTTTTGTTAAAACGAAATTATGATTTTTGAGACGCGAATACCGAAGTCACCTTGGTGATGGCAAAGATTGACAAAATTCTTTTTGTTTTGTACTGTGATGCCGCACCGTCCGTAAAGTAGGATACTGCTTCAATACGCGGAAAGTCCTTTCTGAAACTTTGTAGGAAGATCTTCTGGAAGGAGTGTACCGTAGAATTTTCGTGACAAAGTGAATCCGATAGCAAGACGTACGTCTTGTGCTGTAACCCATCATATCCTTTTTGCTGGTCTCGGTAGTAAACGATTATTAGATGAATCGTAGCTTGACTGTCGTGCCAATAAAATGACTGGAGGGAGTCTTGAATCACAAAACTGTAATTTTCGGAGAAGTCCATCAAGACAATAGCTTCGTCCTGATGAAGCGTGCATTTCAGATGTTGCAAGTACCGCGCCTGCTCCTCCGGCACAAAGTGATGGATTTTGAAGTCTTTTATGTCTTTTACTAGACGATCTAGGAGATCCTCATATGGAAGTATCATAGTCTCCAGTCTTGTGTGAAAACCAGGCACCCACTGTTTGAACGCAACGTCCCCTATTAGGTCCTCATCACAGTCGACGTTCGCCTCAAAATAGTCTCGAAAAGTGTCAACGCCAGGGCACATACTGCACGACCCATACATACACTCTTCTCTTTGCATGTCGCAAACCACCATACTAAGCAACTGTTTGTAGCTTTCTTTTACTCCGAGGGCGTGCAGGATCACCTTGACGTGCGCACGCAAACGGTGTGTGTTCCTGGACCCCCTGCTAGTACACACCACGGTGGACCTAATTGTGCAAATGTTAAGAAGCCAGCATTGAGACCCGGATTCACTTGCTTCCAAATCTCGTAAGCCTCCCCTCATGATAAAAAAAAAAATTGTCGGTTGTTTTACTATCTCTGCATCAGTGCTGCCGGGTGGAGTCATTACGAGTCCCGATTGCGGTGTGGACTCTGTGCAAAGTACCTCGCACAAATCCACGGAAATGTTACACGCCCTGAAGAGTGCTTAATAAATGCTTAATAACAAAGATAATTCTTCCCTTTGTTTCGATAATTGCCAGAATCTTTGCTATTTCCTTCTCCAGCGCTGCCCCGTAGCGACCAGTCGTGATCGCGGTGCGGACTCTATGTGCAAAGTACGTCGTCCAAAAAAAAATCATAATTTCGTTTTAACAAAAAGTACTTTTCTAATTTTTAGTATACGCTTTCCGGACATCATCGTCTACATTTCTGTGAAACCCGCGTTCTCCTACCTCGTTAGGGACATGGAGAAAAATCGACCTGAAATCTGAGTTTTTTTAGTTTTTTCGTAGATTTACGCAATTTTTACTGGTCTAAAATTGCTGAGGATGGCGATCATAATTTTTCTCCATGAAGTTCTTTCCATGCGCTGTCCCTCTGTAAAATTTCGGGTCTCTAGCCGCAGCGAATTTTTAAATAAAAATTGTCGAAGTTTGTAAGTTCTCGCTTCGCTTGCAAAAACGCTACTGTTGCCACCGCTTGCTCCACATCATCGACGATTAGTTCATTTCGAGGAGACCCGTTTCGGAGCCATTACTTCCAAATTTCAGCTTTCTACGCCTAGTAGAAGCAGAGCACTAGGCTACCAAAGTCAACATAGTTTTTGGTCACGGCGAGATATCTGGAGCCCTCTAGCGGCGAAACTCTTCAGAATTTTTGATTGATATGTAGTGACGTATCTATCAGAGACCCCACCAATCACCCAGAATTTTTTAATTGAAATCGGTGACGGTCGAGCAACATCATTGGATCACTTGGAGTGGATTGACCCAACTGCTTTTGACACGGTCCCCAAACCACCACCCAGGTAAATGTCATCAGCATTGGGTCATTGGCTGTCTTACGTTCTCCCTCGTGGTGCTAACTGTATGTAGTTTACTTTTTATCTATACGTTTATGTTGCCATATCAAACTCGCTCCACATACCGGTGTTACAAAGCTACCACACGTATGCACACAGAGACACATCCAAGCATTAAATACCCATACGGCCACGATGACATTGTGTATATTCATTGCGACCTTGGCTGTCAGGTTCAGCTATAAATGCACCACCAGCAATTTTGCTTCTGACGGTTTACAGTTACTGTAAATCACACATCCCCACGCATTCGCTTCAAATAACAAATAACACAAGAAACAGCTGATGTCAATGTCTCCACTCTACACGGTATGCTCTACACTCAGAGGAAAGATCGGTTCGTTTGAGAAATCTTTTTGGGCCGGGTTTAGAGGGCGCTAGTTATGAGTCCGTTTGATGCAACGCAGTGAAGCGCACCGGTTCACCGTAGCAAAACCTATCTCGCTGCCTAGTTTTCCTGAAAATAGCCACCATTCATAGATCCTTGAACGTTCTCAGGCTCTTGATGCTTTGTAGCGTCTGTCCCTGAATGTATTCATGACGCCGAGCAGCCTTAACCCAGTAACTTTTCATCGAGCCCAACTAAAAGCGCAAAGAGGTGTTCGGTGCTGAACGTGATGGGTTGGTCAGGAAGTCTCTGCTTGACACATCGGCGGCTCCCTTCCTAATATCGTTACTGGTTTGCTGAATTTTCCTGAGCCTCTACATATTTTCAGCTTCAGGTGCATGTCGGCAATGCCACATGCACGCAGGCCAGCTGGTGGAAAGGTTCTGAAGAAATAACTCTGAGCTTTGCAGCACACTCAAGAAGGCCCAAGTGCTGACAACCGAATTTGTCAGCCTTTGAGCCCGTACGTTCCTTCGTGAGAGTGTACCAGCTCAGGCTCTCTGCATGGTTCTCCAAAGTGGGAACCTGATACTCTTTTTATACAGAACTTGCACGTGGTTCCACTTGAAAAAAAAATTACACCTACGTTGTGTCGGCAATTGATATGTAAAGCTGCTGCAACCATTTGCCCTCCATTTTTCACCACCTCCCCTTGCGATTGTGGATTCACGTTGTTTTCTCTCTTCTACTGCACCACGAGCAATGGGACAGAGCATTGCACCTGGCGATGATGCTCCCGTCCCTTCAAAATAAAGCTGTTGTTGTCGCTGTACTCGATCAGCAGCATACTAATTTTCCTTGTAGACAACGCAATCATCAGCCAATAGTCTGACAGTGGATGATATTCCTGAAGGAAGGTCGTTATAATATATATAAGAAATAGGAGGGGACCAAGAATTCAGCCCTGTGGCACTCCCGAAAGGACAGGAACAGTTGAAGATATGTGATGGTTACGTGTGACTGAGAACGAAAGCTTGGAAGGAAATTGAGTTATCGAATGGTCGTCATACGGGTTGAGGTTGAGGAGAGAGCCATGAAGAAGACCGAGAGACACGGATACAAAAGACGACACACGTACTTTCCTAGACACAGCAATAATTTATTGGCTCATCCGATTGGTTCCGATCTAGAGGACGACGACCGTCGTGTAAATAAAAGCGATTAATTTCTCTTCGAGTCTCAGTCTCTTCTTTCTCTTCGTACAACGTGTACGCACGCAACATGTCTTCCCCCGAACCTTTTCGTTTCCGTCATCCTTTGTTGTGCATCTTCATATTTTGTGTATCTTCTATTGAATGCTATTGTATCGTACCTGTAATAAGTATATTCTCTGTTACGTGTATTGTATTGGAGTTTCTTCTGCTTCCGGTTTTTTTTTTTGCTGGGTTTTTCTCCTCCATACAGAGTCACAGCATAATTCCTCACACTATTGATTTCGATAAATATATCTATACTAAATATATAACTTGTACTTTTGTATATGTCTATCCTTTGCACGTCCATACTTGCATGTAAATCGCCTAAAACAGGCCGTTGTAGGGAAAAAATTGCCAAAGAAGTCGGTACAGGTGGAAAAATTACCAAACAAGTCGGCCCAGGCTGAAAAATATGCAACGATAAGGGCACGGGGAGATAATCTTTGATACGTGTATTGTATTATGTTTCTTCTGCTTCAGCTTTTTGGCTGGGTTTTTCTCCTCCATACAGAGTCACAGAATAATTCCTGGCACTATTGCCTTCAATAAATATATTTTCACTTGTACTTTTGTGTGTGGCTATCCTTTGCATGTCTATACTTGCATGTAAACCGCCCACTGCACACCTGTTGTAGTGGAAAAAATTCTGAGGGAAGTCGGCCCAGGTGGAAAAATGGCGAAAGAAGTCGGCCAAGGCTCAAAAATACGCAACGATAAGCGCACGGGCAGCCCTCCTCCAGCCGGTAAGCGCCTCCACCCTCGCGCCGCCCGCCACGCGCGGCAAAAAATATGCGAGCGAAATCGGCCCAGACGCTGTAGGGGTTCGAACCAGGCACCTAGGGTCCGTAGTAGCCTCCTAGGTATACTACGAGGGGTGTTCAAGTCAAACCTGCACTTTCTGTCTTCTGGATGTACAAATGACTCGCGCTACATTTTTTTTGTCATTTTCACACGCGACAGGCCTCCGCGTTCACCACGTGGTGGTACAAAGTTTGTGCAAAACAGAGGACACGTGTTGGACAAGATGGCCGACAACGAGGTGAGCGCGCACATCGAACAGAGAATTGCCATGAAGTTTCTCGTGAATAAAGGCGTAAAGTCATCTGAAATTCACAGAAGATTTCAGGCTCAGTATGGCCACGATACACTTAGCCGCAGCAAAGCTTTTGAGTGGTGTAAACGGTTCTGAGACGGCCGTTCATCAGTGCAGGACGACCCCCGCCGGGAGGGCTCAAAGCCCAGTGTCAGAGTTGCTGAGAATATCCAACTTGTGGAGCGCCTGATCCTCAAGAACCGACGGATAACATGTCGCGATATCAATAGTGCATATAGTGCGATCAATAGTGCATATTACTGCCAGATTCTCAGGGGTGTGCATAAGGCGCTGAAGCAAAATCGGCCGGTCCTCCTACAGGACAATGCACGCCCGCATACCGCACATCTCACGACACGCACCTTACAGGAACTTGGCTGGGACTTGCTGCCACATCCTCCTTACAGTTCAGACCTCGCCCCCAGCCATTGCCATCTCCTCGGGCCACTGAAGGCGTTCCTTGGGGGCCAAGCTGCGACGACGAGGTCAAGAATGCGGTCCGAACATGGCTGCTACGCGCCGGTAAGGATTTCAACGCTGCTGGCATCCAAGCCCTCGTGAAACGGTGAGACAAGTGCATTAGTGCATCTGGAGATTACGTGGAAAAATAAAACTAATTTCTCGCCTGTAAGTTCATTTTACTTTTTCGAAAAATTAAAAGTGCCGGTTTGACTTGAACGCCCTTCATACTTAAGTGCAAGTACTTTTTCGTAAAGATGAACGAAATGAGGGAAATTATGGTAAGACGTACCGCCACCTGGTATCTTTAAACCCTAAGTAGTTTATGTGGGAAAGGCTTGGTGTATCCTACTCTGGTATAACCATTATCTTGTTTTTTTTTTGTTTTGTTTTTCACCTTTGTGCTACACCCACCTCACAAACTGTTGGTATAGAGTGTTTCTGTATTTCCTGTATCCGACAACGCAACCTTTGAACAAACCTAGCGCTAGTCGGGCGCCCAGTATTATTTCAGCTGCACTCTTTCTGAGTAAGTGACGGACGATTACGAAAAGTTCACAATAACAATTTTATATTGAAACTCATGAGCACATGTGTGCATGAGATACATCCCTTACTTGTGAATATCAGCTCTCATAGGTTCGTGCTGCGCTCGAAGTTCTAAATATGCTACTTTGAGGACAGCTCCTTGCAGCATAAGCACTCGACCTCTTTCGACATTCTTATGTATGAACCACAGTGGCACGTTAAAAAGACGGCGCCGTCAAACACGAAATTTACGCAAACTGTTTATGTGCTTCATCATGATAAATGCTGAAAGCTCCTCTATCAGTCTGTTGTTTGTTGTTTACGTTGTCTATCTCTTGCGTGCCCGATGCGTATGGAATTTTCTCTTCATGCTGAAGCCGATTTGCGATTCAACATTTCAAGAACAAGGCTTACGAACTCTGCTTCACGTAGCACATCCTCCTCAGTTGCTGAAAGGTATATGAAAAGCCGCCCTCTTGACTCCGCTGTGCTTTCTCCTTCGACGATGTTTAAAAGCGTGTCCAGCAATACGGAAATTGCGGGAACCACCCGGACCTCCGGTGTGGATTTTCCCGCAACAAACGTCGCCGGCGGTTTATGCCATATGCTAGGGAGAACCGTTTCATAATAGCTAGACTGTTGCGCTCATCGGACAAGTTGAAGGTTGAAAGCGAAGCCTCTCTTCGGCTCCTTGTTTAGAATATTTCGCGGCCCCGCAGAGACGAAACGTTTCAATTGTAACTTGGAGGCACCATGTAGGTTCGTTATCCTTATAACAAAAAATATTTACCAGATTCTGCTCAGGGACCCTCTAGGTATGGTTACATAGTGTAAAGCATAAAGTGTAACTGATACAATGTTAGGTGTTTGTAGATTACTTGAAGTTGCTGCATTGGCGATGACATGTGGCAGATGCTTGGCGCTGGAAGGCTATTGGCCACCGAAGCTACTCTTAATGAGTTCTGGATTGTTTGCATCGTGTGGCGGGTGTGCACTGCAGTCCACCTTCGGGTGGAGTTTGTGTCCAGTATGCAAGCCAGAGTTGCATTGCGTGCATAAATGCATGCTTCATAGACAGGTTCATTATTTGATGACAATACACACGCTATCCTGATCGCACTATCAATGCAGTATCGCTTGCGGAGCTGTTCCTGGGAAGATCCCTGATCCAGATACATCAGGTAACTGCACTTGCAGTGGGTTGGTGTGAGTCATCTTGTGCTTGCCTCATCTTACAGTTGGCAATACAACTACGGTTGTCGTGGAAGGGAGGATTCCTATGAAGACTGCTGCCTGCCTGCTTTTAGTACGCCTGCTCTTCGTCTTTGGGGCGTGCGCACTACTATTCTTGGAGGCCGGTGAGGACAATCTTACGCTTGTCTCATCCTACAGTATGAGAAACCACTGTTAGTCCACGTTCCTTACTTGATGAGAGTACACACGCTATCTTATCCTAGTAGTAGTTTTTGACAGTGTAGTGGTCTCAGCTGGCAACCGGGCCCGAGAATTCAGCCGCTGTAGTGCTTTGCTGCGGCAGCTTAAATTTGTTGATCTCAGGGTTAGTTTTCTGGCCCGACTGCTAGCAGCACGGTACTACAGTCACTTGTGGTTTTTTGCGCTAGTTTCATCCCCACAAGCTTTAATACAAGCTCTGAGAAAATATCTTCCCGGAACAGCACCGCAAGCGATGCTGCGCCGACGACCGTTTTATGGGCCCCGCATTCAAAGACGTGGCCTACCCGAGCGCGGACCGCGGCATCAAGAGGCCCCTCTCCGGTATATGAGGAGCCGTCTCCCATTTGCCTCCCACCACCGCTTACGCGGATTTGAAGGAGACCAGAGTAATACTGAGTAAGCTGCCATCACACGGCAGCATTCCGCTTTCTGTGGGGCGGAGCCGTTGCGTTGGTCTCTAGGTTTCTACTACACGGGAGCCATGATCTGGGTGCATTGGTAATACAAACTGTGTCAGCAAACTGCTTGGGGTTTCAATCGCGAGTTCTCGAGCACTACGCGTTGTTACCATGAAAAACTGCATTTCACAATTATCATGAGGTCGTTAGCGCAACTTTTTTTTTCCGAAATGAACGATAATTCGCTTCGCAAATAATTCCCTTTAGTGTAGAAATCGACACGCTTTCGATGCTTTCACTCCAGTTTGAAAACGAAACTTTACGCTCTCCTTGTCACATAAGACAGCGACAGAGTCATCGACCTTAATGTCTGTTTTGAACTCGCCGAGCTGGCCGATGTGGTTGATGTTGCGGCGCGGAAATGTGAGCAACTTTGAATATGTGTTTCTGAAGTTGTCCATTATGTGTTGTATAGTTTACTTTCCAACCTGTGCACGTGAGGAAATTTGAGCACATACAAGCGATGCATTCGGGGCAGATGTGACGACCGGTCGTTGGTGTGACATCTTTGAATGTGCGTTTCGTCCGGCATCATGTGGACTGTTTACTGATTATTCATTGGATATGGACAAGAAGAGAGAACGGAAAATCTGACCGAAGAATCGATCGAGTATGTTCTTCTAAATTATATCTGCGCGTGTATTGGCATGAAGGCGGAAGACCAGTCACAAGGACTGGCTTCCATATAACAATCTCAACAAGCTAGAACTGTGCAATGCCAACTCCTGCTTGTGAAATCACGTCACGTTAAGGATTGCTGTTCGTGCTTGTCGTCACCATGGAACAGACCAAGACTGCGGAGAGTTGCGTTCGGGATAACGGCACGAAGGAAAGTAATGCTTAGTAGTGAACAACGTATCTTCCATGCGTTTCTTCGAATAGCACAGACGAAGTTAGCCAGCGTCTTCGGAACTCCATAGCACCAAGGACTGCTCTCTCCCTCTGTAAAACTCTGCGAACACCTGCTTGAACATGTGACGGCCCCCGAGCGCGACCCCTGTGTACTGCTATGCGGCGCGCAATCCACACTTGGTATTTTGTCTCTACGGTTAAGAGAACGAACTGCCGTCTATCCCGGATTAGAACGGGGGGTTGAAGGAGCGTTTGAATGGTGCTCCAGCGAATCTGTGGAACCCCATACAGCTCCTCAACTCTGTGCCACAAAACGTCGGGAACGAGACACTCATGAAAAGCGTGCTGTGCAGTTTCATGGCTAGAACAGGAAGGACATCGAGGCGAGGTGAGCCCATAACGATGCAAACGATCCCTGAGCGGTAGGACATCATGCCGAAGTCTCCACTGCAAACTTGCACGACGAGAGTCCAACCATCCTGCAGTAGCGTAGCGCCACGCGATCTGACGCGGGACAGATAGCTCCGGTGCACCCGCGGGTGCCGGAAGTAAGCCCAGCAGGGACACATAGAAGATCAGCGTCCACGTGGCTCTCGCGGAGGTGGCGGACTGATGACACGTACTCTTTTAAGTGGAGAGCTGTAAACTCTGAGCGCGGCCTATCCTGCTGAAAGGAACAAAAGAAACGAATCTCCGGGCCAAGAAGGTAGTGCGCCGCATGTGGTGCTTTGGCACTTGCAGAAGAGATAACATTGCACCCTTTTTCGTACTTTTATATTGTGGTGTGCATGCTTCTGCATGCACACCACAGCATGCACTTAGCATGCACATATGCATGCACACCAAAGCATGCACACTATGCATGCACTCTGCATGCATGCTATGCTGATTGATTGATTGGTTGGGTGACTGATTGACTGACTGATTGGCTGGCTGATTGGTTGGTTAACCGATTGATCGGCTGACTGATTGATTGATTTGTTGCTTGATTGGTTGGATGGCTGGTTGACTGCCTGATTGATTGATTGGTTGCTTGCTTGATTTACTGGTTGATTGGTTGGTTGACTGACTGATTGGTTGAGTGATTGGTTGGTTGGTTGCTTGACTGGCTGATTGATCGGTTGGTTCGTTGACTGATTTATTGTTGTTTTGTTGATTGATTGATTGATTGATTGGATGGTTGACTGACTGACTTATTGATTGATTGGTTGGTTGACTGATTGGTTGGTTGGCTCATTGATTGGTTGTTTTACTGACTGATCCGTTGTTTTACTGACCGATTGACTGAATGTTTGGTTGGTAGGGTGATTCATTCGTTCGTTGGTTGACTGAGTGACTGATTGATTGGTTGGTTTGTTGGTTGCCCGACAGACTTTTTTGGTTGAGTCACTGATTGATCGGTTGATTGATTGATTGGTTCACTGATTGATTAGTTGGTTGGCTGACTGATTGATTGGTTGCTTGACTGACTGCTTGATTGGTAGCTTCACTAACTGACTGACTGAATGATTGGAAGACTGGTTGGCGGACTGATTGATTCACTGATTGGTTGACTGACTCATTAATTGGTTGGTTGACTGACTGATTGAATTGTTGGTTGACAGACTGATTGACGTCATGTATGCCTGATGTGCTTCGAATTTCTCTCCTCTCCTGAACCTGACGTAAACCTGCCCTGAGCTCCTGCACCTGTTTTACCAGGACTCAGTAAGCCCAGGGCAGGCACAGGCACACGTGCATAGGTGAACCAGGTTAGGCGGTATTCAGATTATTCCATCGATATGGTAGTGCTTGTGTTCGAGGATACCCATCCAGTAGGCGGGTACGCTGAGGTACTACGATCCACGGTAAGCTCAGCGAGAAAATGGTCAGAAGGCTCTTTATCTGACCACTTGCCGAAGATTACGTAGTCGTATGCAGCGAACAAAACCAATGCAATAGCAGCGCTAGTGCAGAATAAAACGTCCATAAGGTTAGCCCCGTTTATGGCACAGGTGATACAAACAGTGGCTAGCGTCAAGTAGATGATCCGAAGGACACAGTGTAGGAAATAATCCATCACTGAATCAACTAGATACACAGATACACACTGATATACACAGAGGTATGCAGCAAAATAGCAAGATGCCAATGTACAGTCTCGCGTTTTGTATGACGCTTGTCATCGTCTATGGTGATTCAGCAATTGGCTCTTTCGACGCATGGAGACGCCGTTATCTCTTCACCAAGGTAGCCGATTGGTTGAATCGATGGTTTGTAATCCTCATTAAAATAAATCTATACGGCAGATCCTTTGTATTTAATTTATTCGTACCATGAATCAAAATGTCGTCGCCTCTACGAATGTGCACCGCCACCATATAATAAGATGGAGAAAGGAAACAGAAGAGCTGCCCCTCCATCCATTCTTCGTAGGGGCGGAAGTGCCAGCTTTCGCATTGTCTTCGACATGACCGCTCGTGTAACCACAATAACGGGGCGATACTCTTTACCTGACGCAGACAACGCGAGATGCGGTTGTTATATGTTATCATTGTGTTAAGCCCACGCGAGCAGTTTTATTTCTGTATGTTCCGAATCTTACTATTCTATTACATGATCAGCCACGGACTCCAGGACGCGTACTCAGAACAAGAAACCTTAAGTCAAAGAGTTATACGGATGAATGATCGAGCTGCTTTCCGTTGAATGAGAGGCGCAGTCTGGACAGGAATACGTTACGATGAAGGTGGTTGCGCTGCATGGTGAGAAAAACAAAAGCGTGAGAGTATAGCACAAGCAAGAAAGCGATTGAAAACCAAAGCTTTAAATATGGTCACGAGGCGTAGAGGAAGAGAGAGCGGTTTAGACGATCAACGAGAGGAACATCGTAGATGTTGTAGTCTCGTGTAGCCCTGCTAGCGGTCTACTGGGACTGCATCTCGAGCTTGCCTAGCAGTCCCTACCTAACAGTTTATATACATATTCAAGTAAGAAAAATAAAACAAATGTCCAAACTTAAAAACTAGCCGCACGGGACTACGCGAAGTGATGTGATGTGAAGTGTAGATAACGAACTCTCGGGGCGTCCAGGAACTAGCAGTAGATCATGGTGCGGATAGTGCGATAGGGTATTATATCTGATGGAATGGTATCTTCTTTGGGCAATGATATATTACGCTAAATACTATTGTAGGAAATTGGAGACGATGATGACGTGTCCCGGATGCGTATTTCGAAACCCTGACCGATACACAAGAGCGGCGGCGGCGGCGGCAGGAAACCCTGAAAACACTTGGCCTTCGGGAGAGGAAAATCAGTTGCGCTGCGCATGCGCTAGAAGGGATGTCACGTGTCTCTCTTTGCTGCCGCCGTGCCGTCTGCTCGCTTCGCGTGCGCATGCGCTAGCACACAGCGGTTTGTTTGCTTGAGGATGAGATTTGTGTTTGTGGTAGCGGTGAAGCAACTTTGCCAAATATTCCGTTCAAGTTCCTCGCTGGATGTCCCGCTCGTCCGTCGATGTTCAACAGGTGAGGGAACGTTTCAGCAACGCCTGCGAGTTTCATGCTCGCGGTTCAAAAGGTGAGGGCGTCTGCACAAAACTGTAAAATGGGCCGCTCTGTTACTACAGATGCAGCAAGTGCCAGTCCACTTTTTCTCAGCTGCACCTTCTCAGTCCAGGCAGCAACAGCACCAGGTGAATGTAGGTACCCAACTTCCAAGTGAAAGACGCACGAGTGCAATTCTGAAGCTGGTAAGTACGTCTCATGCTACACACCATTCGCGTTCAGCGCTCTTATTTTGCATGTGTTGTAGCAAGTAATTCAGTGGCATAAACCGGCAGACTGGTGCGTAATGTACACCCATAGTGCCAAGTTGCACTAATTCTGGTGACGTGTTCGTAAAATCTGTGTAATCGGACTGTCTAATTGTCACCTGGTCGCGGTAGATGAGTACGAAATATCGTGCTTTCGGCAGTTATCAGTAATCTTTCGTTGTGCTTAATGGTTCCTATTACTTTGTATTTGTGTTTCTACTGAGAATGATCATACTGTATTCTTAACTGGAGCAACAAAATTACCAAACACATGAGGATTGTGTTGAAACTGAGGACATTGCTTATTTTTACTGATTTCAGATTTTCAGGCATGGAGAGAAGAAATGCAGGATGCAGCCAAGAGTCATTTTACTAAAGGCGCAGGGGTAAAAAGAAAAAAGATTGAAAGATGGAGGTTTAAAGTGTTGTTACATTTGTAACTGATCGGGTGCTCTTACAGAGAAGAACGTCAAAGGAAAAAGGTCCATAAAATCATAAGGTTCCGTCAGGCATGGGGCAACCTGCATTGATGATTCGTCTGCATTGTTCCAGACTGGCAAGGTTCCAGGACACAACGGGACATTCCTCAGGGGCCCCCTACCATCTCGCTCATGATCAGAGCTGACAATTGAGGCATAATGGTTTCAAATTTCCAAAGATTCTCTAAGAAGTGGCATGCATTTCAGAATTTGTATGAGTACAACACAACAGCGTGTACAGCCCGAGACAAAAGTTCACGGCACTACGCCTTTCTTCATCTGAGCGGTCCCCTGCCAGCTACCAGCAAAAGATCGAATAAGAAACGGGTCTATCTCTCAGTATGTGCGTCCGCTCTTGTTTGATGCTAGGGTGTCACTCCAATGGAGAAATGTGACACCATGGTGGTCCATAAAGATTTGTACCAAGCTGCACGTCGTACAACCCCGACAACTAACAAACACTGCTCGGTAAGGTCAGTGTTCCAATTCGAGATTTTGCTGCCTATTTCTTCCCAAAAGGCTGCTCTTGCTTGTGAACTCCGGTGTACCAAGACAAGTTCAGAACAACGAATTTATAGTTAGACTTTGAAGACAGTAGTCAACATAAGTTTTACCTCTGAGATGATTGCCCATTCAAGGCAACAACAAACTCGTAGGTTCACCACATCTAAACTTCCTCGGCCTGTTACAGCTTGTTTCTGTCCACAAGGAGTGGTGACATGAACTATCATTCATCGAGCATTTGTCAGGAGGTTGTTAGAGGAATCAGTCAGACAGATGTGCTTCAGATGTTTTTTTTTCTTTTCCAGTTTTCAGGTTTTTATTGTTATTCCATGACAGTATACACTGATACTGATAGTGGGCAAGCCCTGTTGAACAGTCCAAGACACAGTCAGTGCAAATGTCTACACAATTTGAGGGGAACAGAAATACCAAGAACACATGACAAGTATTAGAAACTAATAGCAAATGAACAAAGAGAAATGCAAATCATCAAAAAGTAATTGCATGTCACCCTACGTATCAGCAGAAAAGTCCTGTTTGATGGTGTTTTTGAAGGATGCCAGATTATTGTTGGGACGAATGCGTACACCAGTGTTTCTCAAACTGTGGGTCATGAGCTGTTGAAAGATTCATTGTTTCGTGCCCAACCAGAGGGTAAAGCTCAATTCATGTTCAAAGCATTAATGGACTGTCATGTGTTGTCAAATGACAGTGTTGCATTCATGAGTAAATGATGTAGATGTGAAGGTCCTTAAACATGAATTCAACAGAAATCCTCTGGCTGGGTGTATTTTCTGCTGCTTGGCACACTCTTGGAATCTGGTTGAAAACTGCCCTGCTACTATGGCTTTCTTCACACCATCTGTGCATCAATATTCGAACAGATTGGGACAAAAGTTTATGGACGACCAGGGTGTTGCATTTCTTCATGGGAGTGACACTCTAGCAGCAAACAGGAGTGGCCACACACACTGAGAGGTGGACAGAACAGCCAGTCACCTGTTTCTTATTCGATATCTTCCTGCTAGCCAGCAGGGGGCCGCTCCGATGAGGTGCAAGGCAACAGGCTCATTGATATAGTGTTCAGCTGGAATTTGTGGTATTTTGGAACGATGTATTGCTAACGAGACCAGTAAAAATATCAAAAACTGGACCTGGACTGCGTGTTTGGCTCACTGAGGTTACCGAAGAGCTACGTTTCCTTGAGGTGTAAAACAAAGCTTGATAAAATGAATCAACCAAGTTGTGTGATCTAACTGGCCAATACTGAGTAGATTTACAATATAGATTTGCAATATCTTGAGGACTTTTGCTCTCTTGTAACAAATGCTAAATAAATGCAATCAAGCATACATTGGAACTCATTTGCTGAGGCAAGACACATGAACATACAAACATATGTGATTGTGCTAGTTATTTTCACGCACATAGTATGATCTTCTGAATTCCCAGTAGCTGTTCGAACACATAGCTGCTTTCACATAGCTGCACCCGTTTTAACTCCTTGCATCTTTGTTGAGACAAAGCGGAGTTGTTTGGCATTTTTGTTCCGCAGTATCACAGCAGGTTTAGCATTGCATAGCCAAGATCGTACCTTTACTAGTGCATCTGGGAGGTCCCCATAGAACCCCCCATAATATTTTCTGGCTACCGCACGGATAGCCAACTAGCATGAGACATAGTAGAAGTCAACTTGAATATACAAGGCGTAATGATGTGCATGAAGAATTTTAAAATGATTGAGCATTGTATGCGAATTACATTATCAAAATGTTGATGAGAGTCATGTACCGCGGCCACCATATTTTTGATGATAACGAAAGACGGCAATTGAGCTGGTGTGATGCCAATATATTTTTCCTTTAATCTAATGAAATAATTATGCATTATATATAGTCATGAAGAGTTTGCTGATGGATGTTGGAAGGGTGTACATTTCCTTAGATAAATCATTCACAAGAATACACACAGTGGCTTTGAGCTCACCAAGGTTTTATGCAATGCCAACTGATGTTAGTATTTTCATGTTAAAAAGCATCTGTTGCAGCTGAAGAAAACAATACCATCAGTCAGGGGCAGTTGTCTCGTTATATTGCAAGAGAGTACTCAGTACTGGAGAGATATAAACACACGGAATAAAACAAACTGCCTAGTGCAGTGAGTGGAAAGTTTATTCCACTTCTTATTGGCAGAATATTAACACAACTTTTTTCTACAAGATTTCTCAGGTCAGAGCACTTTATAGGATATACAAATTGCCAATTATGTGTGTTATGTGTATGTATATCACCACACTTAAATGTATTTACCTGCTGTAATATACCCCACACCAAGCTAAAAATGGGGCATATTGTCTTCAGTTGAAAAGTCAATGCAGGAGAGCATGCATGGCTGTAAAGTGTTTCACCTGAACCATTACCCAAAATGTATGAAGTGGCAGTACACAACTATCACATAGAATGACCCATCTGTGGTGCTATGTGTAGAATCTATGCACACTTTTCTTTTGATGTTAACATTGCCTTGAGTTTGAGGGAAAGCACAGGACGAACACAGGACGAGACGAACACAAACCAGCAATGAAGCGTTAGTACACGAAGTGAAGGAGAGACTGGTAAAAAGAAAGTGTACACTTCGGTATTAACATCAAGTTAACACCAGCTAGCTTTCCTGCTCCTCCTGTGTTCATCACACTTTTGTTGGTGCCCAAATGCCTTAACAGCTGTTTTTGCATGCCTGTCATGAGAACTAGCAAGAAATCCTCATCTTGCAACACGTCAGTATTTCCTCGTTAAAAGACAGTAGGATCATCCTTCTTGCCTTTGTGTGTGAGGGAAAGCACTGGACTGTTTGTTTGGGCTCTGATAGAACTGACCAACAAGGCAACACTGGTTTGGTTGTCGTCGTGTTTACTCTCACTGTAGCATATATTATAGTCCCTCATGGTGATGTACAGGTACTTCCTTGTAGTGAGGTGAATTGGATCCTTTGAAACGTGCCATCCAGCACACCCCGAATACTGAGCTGCATAGTACGCTGAGTGCAATGCCGTCACGTAGTTTCCCTAACATAAACAAATAGTTTCTGGAAGGTAAAAGAGGACATTCCAGTACAACATAGTGTTTTACAAGTGCCTGCACGCCCGCAGCACATCGTTGCCATTGCGGCTTCTCCCGTACCTGTTTTTTTTTTCTTTTTTTAAGGAGTAGCAAGCTGGCACTTGCTTGGCTGACATCTCCTTTTGTGTGAATAAACATATACCCCCCTGCACGGGCTGCTTCTATTACATCTTCCTCTGTTTTTGTAAGTGGGGTGTAGGACAGCCCCAAAATCATGTGCATAATAGGAAGCTTGGAAGACAAACGAGACCTTGCCAGGTTGGAACATTGCAGACATATCAGCTAGGCCCCACGCCTGACGGAACCTTGTGATTTGATGGACCTTTTCCTTTGATGTGTCCTCTCTATAAAAGCATCCAATCAGTTACAAATATAATAACACTTTAAACCTCCATCTTTCAATCGTTTTACCCCTGTGCCTTTAGTAAAATGACTCTTGGCTGCATCCTGCATTTCTTCTCTCCATGGCTGAAAATCTGAAATCAGTAAAAATAAGCAATGGTCTCAGTTTCAACACAATCCTCATGTGTTTGGTAATTTTGTTGCTCCAGTTAAGAATAGAATGATAATTCTGAGTAAAAACACAAATACAAAATAATAGGAATCATTAAGCACAACGAAAGATTACTGATAATTGCCGAAACCACGATATTTCTTACTCATATACCGACTTCGGTATTAAGATGGAACAGGTGACAATTAGACAGTCCGATTACACAGATTTTACAAACACGTCACCAGAATTAGTCCAACTTGGCACTATGGGCGTACATTACGCACCAGTCTACCGGTTTATGCCACTGAATCATTTGCTACAACACATGCAAAATAAGAGCGTTGAACGCCAGTGGTGTGTAGCATGAGACGTACTTACCAGCTTCAGAATTGCACTCGTGTGTCTTGGAAGTTGTGTACATACACCTGGTACTGCTGCTGCCTGAACTGAGAGGGTGCAGCTGAGAAAAAGTGGACTGGCACGTGTTGCATCTGTAGTAACAGAGCGGCCCATTTTACAATTTTGTGCAGACGCCCTCACCTTTTGAACCGCGAGCATGAAACTCGCAGGCGTTGCTGAAACGTTCCCTCACCTTGTTGAACATCGACGGACGAGCGGGACATCCAGCGAGGAACTTGAACGGAATATTTGGCAAAGTTGCTTCACCGCTACCACAAACTACAAATCTCATCCTTAAGCAAACAAACCGCTGTGTGCTAGCGCATGCGCAGGCGAAGCGAGCAGACGGCACGGCGGCGGCAAAGAGAGACACGTGATATCACTTCTAGCGCATGCGCAGCGCAACTGATTTTCCTCTCCCGAAGGCCAAGTCTGAAAACCCGATGCGTTGGCCGTACGGACGCCGGCGGCGCAGGGTGCTGCAGACAGCAGTCGCTGTTTGCGCTGTACAGTTTGTGGTGTTTGGACGGATGGGATTGAGATCGGAGGAGTGAAAAGAAACAGATAGATTTATATTGCTGGCTGCGAACGTGACTTCAGATTACACGTGAAGTAACGCGCAAGTTCTGCGAACATTTATGCACCTCGTGCCTTGTGTTTGAGAGCGTGAGTCCGCAGAGTCGACGTTTTCAGTGTATGTGAGTGATGTGCTGCTACTTGGGTGGCAGTTTGCATTAATACACCGCAAGACAGTTCAAAATGTTCGAAGATAAAAGTGGGAAAGAAACTGAAAATAGGTCCTTGCGGCGAAGTTTAAAGAGTCGAAGTGTATCTGCGAAAGCAAAGGCGCCGTACTGGAGTCTGTGTGTCATGCATGCACAAAGGTGGTGTGTGTACGTGCGTGCGTGTATATACCTATAGTTTATATATATTGGTTTTGTTGCATGGAGTGAGAAGGGGTGCTTTTTTTCGAGTTGAAACATCTAAGGTACAGCTAACTTGTGTCTCACTATCACCCACCTAGAACTGACGAATTTGGTCACACCGCATTTATTCCTAAAATGTTAGTTTTATGTTGAACTGCACGAACTGAACACAAGTTTTAGCTACGTTACATGTTTTAGATAAGTTCATTATTAGGCAGCTCAGTAGAACATTACTTTAGCAACTTTGTGACTTTGCAAATGCCCACATTGCATGTTCCATGGGGAATATTGAAATCGCAATTTGTGGCGTTAATTATAGTCCTTTATTTTTCACTCTGTATGTCATGGTCACTCTGATCTCTGGTTATGATTGTGATGATAAAGAACAGAGACAAAAGTGGTTATCACCACCTGACAGAAGATCATCTGTCACCTGTTTATGCAATGCCTCATGCACGTACCAGATTTACCACTGAGTTGTTCATTGGAGACTACCATTGGGTATTTCCAGTCATAACTAGAATTGTAGCTCCAGAAGAACATGTCTAAGTTAATTTGGTTACGAATAGTGACAAGATGTATTTGACATAGTCATGTGGTGCATACAACTTACTTTTCATGCTTGGCTGGGGCCACTGCGCGTTGGGTCTTACAGGGAGCTCTCTGTTTTGTTAACTGACACAAGAGCAACACGATGTGTTGCTCTTGTGTTTAGTATTTAGGAAACCAGTCATACAATGGTCTCTACAAGGGGAGTCTCTTGCAAACATAGAAGCTTGCTAAATTATCAAACCGAGATGGGAAGGTCTCTACATTCACATGTTCACTGATCAAGGCAAGGGAGTGGGTTGACTAAAAAAAGCCAGTGTTTGTTCCCACTTGACCCAATCTTGATCATACCCACACCATCACATGCCATATGTATGTATGCACATAAATTAAGTGCAACGTGTTCCTCGCAAATGCAAAGGCACTGCAGCCCTGCAATATAGTAACATGCACTGCCAGGCTATGAAACAAAAGGGATAATTTATTCATGTCATTTGAGTAATACTGCAATGTCGCACAGCAATGCCAATTGCACAAGGACAACACATGTTGCAGGGTGAATTACCTGCTTGGCTTTCATGCATGTGGTTGTGCTTGGACGGCATCAGTGAAGTCTAATTCCGTGTAGTACTAAAACATTGCAACTGTCTTCCCCATGCTTTGCCGCTAATAATAGCCTTTTAATATTTCAGTTTGCTGTGCAAACACAACATATCAACGATGAAAGATGACATATAACATATCAATTATGGTAGCACCGTACCACTAGGGTTACGACTTTTTGGTTTGTCCTATAGGCTCTGAACACACCTGCTAGAAAGCCCTAAAACGATTAGATTTTTTTGAACAGTGTTGATTTTTCTCAGCCTAAGGGCATGATTTTGAAGAATTTCAGGTCACACTAACTGCTATAATGTTCAGATTGAAACGGCAAACTCAAAGAACAAACAGCCTCAACAGCATGAAGACATCTGTTGGTTATTCGTATAAGGTCACCAAAGGCAATGTGACCATGTAAAGTATTATGGCTATCAGTTGTGTTAGTGAGCTTCAGGACAGGTCTTGAAGCAGGCCTTGCAGGCCTTGAAGCAGCATCGTTGCACGAGCAAGAATAAATCTATTGCGTTTTCCAATGTCTGGTGCTAATGCCAGGATAGATAGACCTCAAACAATATGTAATATATATATTTAATGTAAATACTCTCTGAATGGGGAAAAAAAAAAAAGAAACACTGTCAAGGAGCCCACGATGAGGGAATCACACACGTAACATGAAAAACTATTAGGAGGAACTGAAGCTTATTTGAAGAAGAACTTTCGGTGCAAGAGACTGCACTTCTCCAGGTTACGACAACTAAATGCGACGCAAGTATATATAACCTCAGAGAACAGATACAATAAAAAGAGGTTCCCAGAACCAAGTAAACAGAAAACAACCAGACGGTAATACAATGCATCACGTGAGCAACCGTCACATAAGAATCAGGAAAGAGAAAGTGTACGGGTAAATGAGACATTCGGAGAATTGGGGTTCAAACGATTTGGTGGTGAAAAAACGGGGGAACAGGTGCATGTCTAGTCATGCACGTGGAGAACACAGCTTTTGTTGAACTGCGTGGGAAGGATCGTGTGACCTTATGGGCCGAAGGGAAAATGGAGCTAAGAATGCTAAGAACGGAAGGTGAATGAAGTAGCTTAGCTGGATGATGGGTTGAACAACTGCAGAGGACCGCCATGAACATTTAGTCCCCGTGGTTTTAAAGAAGAAAACTTAGAAATGAAGACGGACTCGCAATTTTTGCGTTTGCAATCGGTGGTGTAGCCAGATTCCAGAATTGCAATAGATAGGTGTGTATTCACGTCGTGCCTGGGAAGATTAAAATGTATAGCAACGGGGGTGGGGCGATTATTTACAATGTCAGATTTATGACCGTAAAACCTCTGACGCATGGTGTTGGAGGTTTCACCAATGTACTGAACACTGCATTTCGTACATGTTATTAGGTAACAAATGTTAAAGGAGGTACAGTGCAATGGTTGTTTAATTTGAAAGGTGTAGTTGTTTATGGTACTAGAGACTGAGGTGCAGGTGGAAATAAGATTACAAATTTGGCAGCGTATGCCATTGCAGGGACCCGAACCAGGTGTTGTAGTACGGCGCAAACGCGAAGAAGTGAGGATATTCCGGATATTCCTTGACCTGCGGAATGTAACAATGGGTGCAGAAGGAAATATTTCTTTCAATTTTTCGGTACTGTGTAGAATGTTAAGATGGCGCTGAAAAATAGTTTCCGTGTTACGAAGGGTTTTGTTGTAAGTGGTCACGAAAGTAATGTTTCTGTGTTCCTCGTTAGGTTGGCTGGAAAGAAGTGCCTCTCTGTCCAGGGAGCATGAGTGCAGTCTCTTGCACAAAAGTTCTTGTTCAAATAAACTTCAGTTGCTCCTAACAGTTTTTCATGTTACGTGTGTAAATACTCTCTCTTGAATTCAAGCTCCGATAATTCATGCTTTTGCATAATTCAAACAAATTTCACGTCAGCTCCATGTTTAGCCCTGAGTTTTCAGTGCATTGTAAAGCTCCTTTAGTTAAATGGCATTTCTGCCTATTTAACACTTTTCATTCCCATGTGAAACACTTCTACTGGCAGAAGATGACTTCCGCACGTTGCTGATGCCACATCTTGAGACTCCCTCCTTTGAACATAATGCTCACCTCTAGATGTCTGTGTTACTGCTTGCGCATTAGCTGGCATCAGACATTTAGTTTTGAGGACCGACGTATTAAGCAAGTAACCATTGACATGCTTCTTTTGAATATCTCTGCAGTTAATAACCTATGCCTTTTTTTTGTGTCCCTACTCATAATTGCACTTGGCTAGAGGAAAGGCTAAAAAATGCACGCTGCAGCATATATTTAGAGTAATTTCTGACAACTTGATCAAAAATCTGTGATTACCTGGGGTTTAAATTTATGAGTATGCTGGAGTTTAGTGTTCTACGTAATGTCCTGCAATTATGCCCATATGAAAAAGTTGCATGCAAAGCCAATCTATTCGCTTTGCTTTGTTATGTTGCTTTTTTTCTGATTTGTTTGTTTATGCCCTCAGGGCAGAGCAATCTGATGCCTGATGAAGTTTGGCAATTGCTTCTGTACTGCGCCATTTTTTTGAAACCCGTGAAAAAGTTAAGTTTACGAAGACTGAGAACTCCTTCAACAAGTTCAGCAAATCTTGTGGGTGTTGCTTTGCGGCAAACAAGCCTGATCAACGGATGAACTCAGAAAACAGCACGACAAGGCGCAGTCATTTCATGTTTTCATCAACATTTGCCCATTCCTCAGGCTTGTTTACCATGCAGTTTGTCCACCAGCTTGGCTGCATTTATTCTTATCGATCAGTGCTTGTAGGTCATGTCATTGTCATGTAACAAAATTATTGTTTGTTTGTTACTGCCGTGCTTCCTGCTTATAAGACCAGATAGCACTTGTCTTTGCTATACTAATTGAAAGACAGATGAAGAAACAGCATTGTAACACAATTGTGTTAAATAAAGCTCATGTCTTGCAGCCATAGCAACCATTTTGTTGAGTGAAATGATCAGGCCCGCACATGCTCTTATATTTATTATTATGCTGCATTGTCTTCTTATACGTGGTTGCAGGCACCCAGTGCAGGTCTCATCCACCATATTTATTTATTTATTTATTTACTCCCCAAGGCCCAAAGGTATTACAGAGGGGAGTGGGTTATTACGCACAAACACAATATACAAAGGTAATAAATACAGGTCAGAATAAGCACAACAGTACAGAAAATACAAAAGCAATTAGATGAATAACACTAAAATAAGTCACAATGGGTTATGGTATATGGGTTACAAAGTGCACTTTTCGTAAAAGCAAGGGATGGTGGTGTAGGGTTTATACCAGGGGCGCTTTGTCTTTTGAAAGTAGTCAACTCTTGACAAAGCATAAGCATGCATAATGACAATGAAAACGTCATAACCACCAGGTCCATCCACCAAACCCATTTGTTTACATCGATATAATGCATGTGTGTATGCATGCAGGTGTTGGAAGGTGGGTGCTGGACAAGAGACTCTCCTCGTGATCTTTGGGATTTGGGGGTCGGCCCCCCTTTTCGTGCATAAAGATCTGACTGTGCACCTGATATATTCTTTTGTAAGGCACATTTTATAGGATTTTCTATTGCTACAGGTAACGTCTTTTAGATGAGGAGGATTTGTTATGTGGCATAAATATATCTGCTAGTAGCATGACTACCCCTCTGATATAGAACACACCTAAATATGGCTTTACATCATGTGAATCAGATATACAATCTGGCCTCTGCCTAAGTTGTTGCTTAGAGCAAGGTGAAGCTGTTTCTCATAACAGCATATTTCAAGTAATTCTGCATTGCATGTGGTGTCACTTTACTACACTTGTTTGGTTTGCTATTTTACTATTATTTCTTACTACTAATTCCCTACTTTTATTTGGTTTTATTTTGTATTTCTGTTTGTATAGTGAACTTTCTTGATGCACCAATCCCTCGAACTTCAGTTCACCTGCGCATCCCCTTTTTTAATTCCCAGTTAGTGCCGCGAAATGATTGTGGTTATCAGCACCATAGACTGAGAAGTTACCCGTCAAAAAGAACTCCTTACAAGTTAAGTTACGGTGTGCAAAATGTAACTAAGTTAATAACGAAGTTCTTCAGCATGAAATGTAGCTCGCAGTTACTAAGTTACTTAAAAAAAAGAACGAGTTACTTCCAAGTTACTCCGGACACAAAATAGCATTACGCAGGTGCAGCGCGCGTGAGCAGATGAGTTAGACCTTGAGTTGCCCGCGGAGGAGTGCAACACGCTTAGATCGTTTTGGTTTATGTCCAACAATAGACATCTCCCTGTTTGTAAACAAATGACGTCATAGTGTTCGACAGCGTCAAAATTTGGTAGAATTGAGCTACAGGTGAACAGGTCGCGCCCGAAAGCCACGGTCTTGATGGGGTTACGACATGGTCCCTTAAAGGGACGCGACCCTCGGTCCTACTTTTCTTTCAATTGCTTTCAATCGGAGACATCGAACAAGTGCCCGTTCGTGGAACCCAGCCCTCCTTCCGATTTGTTTCGGTTTCAGTCTGTCTACCAATGTCATGATGACGTTTCTCTGGTAGAGGTATATTCGAACGCTTTACACCTTACCTCCTGTGGGCACACAATGGTTCAGCTTCATTTCAATGGCAGTGGTTCTTACTTCCTGAATAAAATACTGTCATTGATTGAATATCACGTTTTATGGGAAAAAATGCCATGAAAAAACCGGAGAGAAAGCAAGAAAATATGTGGACGTGAGAGAAAAGCGAGTTAAAAATAACTTGGAACTTAACCTAAGTTACTTTGGCAAAGTTACCTGAAAAGGGAACGAGTTCCTCTGAAAGTTACCACGGCGCAAAAGTACCGAGTTAAGTTACAAGTTACCAAAAAAAGGAACTTAGTTACAGTAACGAGTTACTTGCAACGAGTTACCTCGAACTCTGATCAGCACTGTACAGGCGTGGACAGCTGGAGGGAGGATAGCAGGAAGGAGTTGGAGATGAGGGTGGGGGTTAGTGTGCGTCCAGGGCCGACTTCA
The DNA here is from genome assembly GCF_037126465.1 of Ornithodoros turicata. NCBI lineage: Eukaryota > Metazoa > Arthropoda > Arachnida > Ixodida > Argasidae > Ornithodoros > Ornithodoros turicata. The sequence goes on from NW_026999315.1 coordinate 69,601, forward strand.
GGGGGAACTGCGCCGACGTGCGTTTCGAAAATTTGTGGGAAACCCAAAGAGCACAGGACCTGAACCCACCACCTTCTGGTCCACAGACGACCCTGGTTATTACCAACGAGCGGACGCCTTCGGCTGCTCGGCCATGCCGTACGTCGCCTGCGCTATGGCGAGGACTTACGACACCCCGTGCGCGTGCACACCTGAACTTAGGGTATGCCAACGGTGTCATTTGGCGCAACGTAATGCAGTGGAGCCGCGAGTGAATCCGACGCGCGCGAGATTTGCGCAATCAGGAAACTGAGCGGAGACGCAAGACGCCAATCCAGCGCATCCTTTGGCGGGCTTTGCCGCTTTCGGTTCTGCGCGTTCGGTCAGTTGAGCTGTGCGAATGACGGAGAATAGAACCTTCACTTGTGTCGAAGACACCGACCATTTCACAGAGGAACTGCAAATTTTTCGTGCTGATTTGAATAGTGAAGAAGACGCTAATGAATGGCTTCGACAATACAGAACCCGCACCAACACCTCCTGGATCGTCTACAAAACCTCCAAGCCGTCTGAAGAGCACTCGAGGTACGAACATCCAGATGCTCACACAGGAGTAACTCATTTCTGATGTGAATGTGGTAGCCCAGCTATACAGTATTGTAGAAAAATATAACACAAAAGCAAGTCCTCGTGCTTTCTTTGAACGCTATCAGCGTATCGGTTTGCGTTTCACAAACAAGGCGATTTCAATGTAATGAATGGAAACTAAAATTTCATTTCTTTTCCTTGAACTCTAAAAATGAGGCACAGTTTTACCACTGACTTATCCACAGCACCCCCTTTGCACCCGCAAATGTTGCTGCCCCCCCCCCCCCCCGTTTTTATAAGCGCCCCTCTGGAAAAAGAGGGCTGCTTTGTTATTAAAGCGGTTAACATGCGTTGGCAATGATTCATAAAGATAACTGTGGTAATGATCCCCCACAGCTTTCTGCAGAACACCCCTCTTTGTGATCCTGGATAAACCACTGCATCTTACAACATACACTGCAAGATGTCAGTAAGCATACAAGGACATCTGTGCTGAGTAATTACCTGCGCACCCCTTGCAAGAAAAGAAGTATGTGAAAATTGCCACACATTCTGGGCAAATTACCCTACAGCTGAACAGCCCCTGTAACAAACTCACACCATAAGGGCAGTACAATATTGCAACCAACAAAGTTGTGTTCTATTCTCTGTGGAAGGGTGGAACTGATGATTCCACAACAATCCAACTTTGTTAGAAAGGTGAAATGGCAAGCTATTATAATATACAGGGTAGCCACCTATAAAAGTCTGCGCATGTCACCACGCTGTACTCACCAGTTACTCAACACACATGGAAAATTCCTGTGTCTGCATGAAACTCTAATAGGCACATTTCATTGTGGTAAATTTCGATCCAACATCACAATTCAAAGTTAAAAAAGTTACCAAAAATCTCTAAATCCCTATGCTAAAACAATTGAAATGAAAGTGATGTGGGTAAAATTTTATAGGTAGCTATTCTGTATACGGTATGCAATGTGAGTAAGACAGTGTAATGTAACTTCCTGTTATTTTCCCCTCTTTTTACAGAATGGTGTTCCATAAGGTGTGGAAATGCCAGCACAACCAAAAAAACAAAACAGCAAAACCCCACGCAACAAGCTGCCAGGCAACAATTGATATAAAGATTAAGAAAATCACCACGGGCACGAAAAAGAACGACCCATATCTTCGACGTAGCCTTCCCCTACCCGGTGTAATAAAGCTCCAGGCATCACATAGCCACAGCACGCAGTGTGCTGATGCCCTCCGTCGTCTTAGATGTGAGCCTGAGACAAAGGCCATGTTCATCTCATACTTTGAAGATGGCATGACTCCTGCAGAAGCAATTAAGCTTCACGAGAGCAAGTTAAGCGTAGAGGATGATGGGCCATTACTGCTGGCGAACAGCGCTCTTAACCCTATGCCGAGCAGTGTTTATTACTGGCATGATGTGTGGCGGAGAGACCATTTCGGCAACATTGTAGATCCGTTGGAGAAGCTTGAGAGTAAGACTCCACTGTATGCTGAACAAGGTATGTCAGTATTGCACAGTTGTACTTTAAGTTAGCATATAAAAAAATGGTTATCAGCGGCTAAACAAATATTCCATAATAAGACCCTGAGGATGGGGAAGATATACATGTGCACGACAATACAAGTTCTAAAAAAACAGCTGAATGTTTTATGACATAGCTACTAGCTACCCAAGGTAGAAGAGGAAAAAGAGGAAGCAGAGGGAAGCTTTTAGTTTGGGAGTGAACACCAATGAAGGTCTACACTACTATTACAATTCCCTGAGTTACTTATCTCCCTAGTCTCTCTTCAACACTCTTTTCACGTTGTTGAGCTCCTTATGAATCACAGCGGCTAAAGACAAAGGCAACACAATGGTTACACTGTTCTAGATATCGTCACAGGCATGCTCTCTAAGACGATAGTATAAACTGCAGGCCACACCACAAGCCAAGCTATCTCATGCACCACGTAGCTTTCACAGGCAACAAAACGAAGTTCTATGACTCTTACAACCAGGTTTTTGACAAATGAAGTGTTAGAACAACCTAAAATCATACAAAAACCAATTAGCAAATTAGATTCTGAAGCGATAGCTTGCGAAGTTGTTCTTTCGAATCATCAGGGTCCCATTATGAATACTATTAGAATAACCACCTTGCTGGTTTCTTTTCCATTTTATGAAAAAATGTCTGAACAAATTAGAATTGCGTTACACATGTAATAATGAGGATATCAAAATTTTCTATATCATTTGATATCATGACTCGTACACTGTTCCATCTTTTTATCTTTACAAAGCCCACTTGAAAATGTCTAGTTGCACTACATGTACAGCTTGGGACAAAAGTTTACGGAACACTGTGGCCTCGCATTTCTCGATTGAAGCGACACCCTAACAGATAACAGGAGTGCACACACATACTGAAAGGTGGATATAATTGTCAGTCACCTGTTTCTTATTCGATGTCTTCCTGGTAGCCAGCAGGGGGCCATTCCGATGAAGAAATATGCCAGTGCCGTGTTCTATAAACTTTTGTCCCAAGCTGTAGAACAGTAGGAGTATACTTTTACTCCACTGTAAGACGGAAGAGCAGCGACATGTTAACTGGAAGCTGAATATATCTTCGTAGTTGTGACGGTTACTATAGTGCACTCCCCTGTCCACTGGTACTAATTCTAACGCACTGTCAAGAATTGAACTGCATGACCGAATAACAAAATGTGTAAAAGCAGCGTTGCACTGTGTGCTTGCAGGTGTGACAGTCCACACAACGAGGTCTGAAGACAACAGTCTCTGGGCAGTGCTCATCATAACACCAATCATGGAAAGAATGCACAAGTTGCAGGTGTCAGGAGAAATAATTTTTATTGATTCCACTTCCTCCTGTGACGTGTCGCACAGCACCACCACACTGCTTCTAGCAGCTACAAATGCTGGTGCTGTGCCTATAGCAGCCATTATTCACAACTCGCAAAGCACTGAAGGCTACAGTGAAGCATTTGGACTGCTGCAGCGGCATTATCCCAATTGCTTTGGAGGATCACAGGTATTATAATATATGTTAGGTAAAGAAAAGTAAGAAGGTTATCATTATGTATACCTCAATATGCAACATACATTACAACGCTGTAATGGCAAGTACTTGAAGTACTGTGCAATTAAGCTCTATATTTGCTAGATTTCTCAGAACTTATACGTTACTTTATGTACGATTCCAACTGTGTACCTTGTACTCTAGGTACTGTACAATATGTCAATGTGTTTAGCAGTACTTCTCGTAAAGCACACAAGTACCAGACTTGCTATGTAGAAAAAGGAAAATATCAGGAATTAGAATGTGACAAAATTTTCACTGGGAGTTGCAGTTCTGAAAATGCTTTTGTGACACGTTTAACTTCCTGACAAGCCACTCTGTAATTTTATGTTATTTAACAGCCAAAAGCTTGGAACACAAAAATGCACACATACAGTATGTATTCAATTTGTATCGGCACCCCCCTTTTTTTTTGCATGCTTTAGGCTCAGTTCTATTGCTGTTCCAAATTATTTTTCATTGGTAACTGTCAAATGCAATTACTAAAGTGTACAACGTGGCTGTCTCATCATGTTCAATGTGTGTACCCTAGTGGGTACTATACCCAGCAAGAAAATGCGCACTACTGGTAGCAGCAGAGAGCTCCCTGGATGTTGACAATGCGATAGCCCTTGTGACACACCGAGCACCAATTTTGCATTGCTATATTTATTTTGTTATGCTTAACTTCCATAGTTTGTATGTACGCATAGCTTGCATAGATGTGCCATGATGCACCACCACTATTTTGTCGTGTAAGTAGACAATGTGTTACATGAGCAAAAGTGGCTTAGCTCTATCTGCACAATGTGTAGTATGCGGATGACACAAAAACAAATTGCACTTTATAATCCACAATACGTTATCCAATGCATTAGGTTCCAAAGGCATTCATGACAGATAATTCCTCTGCTGAAAAAGCAGCCTTGAACAAGGTCTGGCCTAAGGGACTCCAACTTCTTTGTCATTTCCACATACTTCAAGCTGAATGGAGATGGTTGACATCCGCGAAGAATAATGTGGACAAGGATGAAAGGCGGAAGCTAATTTCCAAAGGGTCCGTGCTCACCATCTCAAGGACGGTTTGACATTGTGACAAAAGCAACATGTAAAACATGTAATAGTTCTGACAATTTGAAGTGTTGATTTGGCAAAAATCACAGGGTGCTTACCACAATTTGCAATTATGTAGATTAGATTTCAAAAACTGCAGCTGCTACATGGAATCAAATGCCAAAGCTTAAACACCCCCATTTAATTAACACTCCTACTTATGTTGTCCACGTCCCGTTTCTTTTGGACTTCTTTCACAAAGGTTCCCAGTCTGGATAATTCATAAAGAGCTACTGCTATTTCAGAGCTTTCTTTTCAGTAAAGATCCTTCAGGCACTGGCCATGAACTGTGCAGTAAGTGGCTCATTCGCATATGTGCACCAATTAAATAAATATCCTAACTTTGGAATTTTACTTTGGACACTTTCGGTACGTACCAGAGCCCATTGGCTCTAAACTTATGCTAGGATCCTAACCTTGAGGAATTTGCTTCAGTGCCTTGCTAGTGCTTGTGTCACATGCTACTGAAGTAAACTTTCCTATCAGCAAAATGCACTTCCAGAGCTGTGCCAGAGGAAATGCCTCAAGGTTAGGATCCTTGCACAAGTATTGTGCAAGCGGGCCCAGGACCTTCAGCAAAAAATATTCTGAGAACGTACCAGCATTGACACTCAGTGCCCTTTTTGAGTTATTAGTTGGATTCTTTTTACATATTTCTTGCGTGAATCAGTGTACAAATGTGCTCTTTGGCTGTTGTCAGTTGTGTGTTTGTCGGCCTGGTTCACACATAGGGGTGGAAGTTAAAGATCAGATGGGAGACACACTTCGTTTTTCGTTCTTTTTCCCTACCTTCGAAAATTGCTTAATAACAACATTGTTGTGCGCTGGGTCAAATCCTACCTTAATAACCGATCCCAGTATGTCAGTATTAATTCTTCCTTGTCACCTATGTCCTCTGTTAGATCGGGCGTGCCCCAGGGCTCTGTATTGGGGCCGTTGCTTTTTAGTATCTATATTAATGATATTGTGTGCTCTCATGATGCCACCTCTAGATTTATGCAGACGACTGTGTAGTTTACAAGGAAATTAATAGTGCGGCTGACCAACTTTCGTTAAACTCCTGTCTTTCGTCTCTCTCACAATGGTGTAACAAATGGCAAATGACTTTGAATTCAAGCAAGTGTGCTGTACTAACTATTACACAGAAGAAATCGCCCTTACTGTGGGACTACACTTTGACTGCCGATGTATTACGTAGAGTTTCTGTATATAAGTATCTGGGTGTACACATCTCTTCTAACCTTAACTGGAACATACACATAGCTAGCGTAACACAAAAGGCCACAAAGACACTCTGGTCTATCAGGCATAGCCTGAAGCATGCCTCATTTCTAACCAAGCTGACTTCTTACAAAAGCCTTGTCCGACCCATTTTAGAATATGCGTCCTCAGTCTGGGATCCTGGGACACAGTCTAATGCAACTCTGCTTGAGCGTGTACGTCTGGCACTTCGATTCATATTTAATAAGTATCAATGTAACACATCTGTCACATCCCTTTACGCCTTAGCTGATATCGAACCACTAACTGCTCGGCGCTCACGCGACAGGCTTAAACTTCTTTATCTCATGGTCAATGGAAAACTTCGTATCGACACCAACAAATATATCTCACGTAACGAAAATAGGCCCAGTGCGATATTGGTATAACAACACGTTTGTTGCCCCTTTTTCTCGAATAAATGCATTCAGGTTTTCTTTTTTTCCGCGCACAATAACAGACTGGAATGCACTAGCGTACGAGATAACAAATGCTTCATCATTACATGCGTTCTCATCAGCCATCGTCCCACAGTAGCTGTAAAGCCCTTCCTCTTTATATGTTCTGGTTCTTGTTCTAGGTTTTCATTACGCTCTATTCTATGTATTACTGTGTTTGAATCTTTTTGTTGTTGTTGTTTGTAGCCTGTTCCTGCTACGGTCGCCAAAAGGCGATTAGCAGTATATAATAAATAAATAATAAATACCTAACTGGTGCACAGCGCTGTTTGCAAGTCAGGTAGATAAGGAATTCCAAAGCGTGCCTTGTGGCTGTTCCTCAGGCACCGTTCACACAGACCAACTCTGTTTACCAACACGAACCAACGTTTTACAAGCAACTTCGAGGTGGTGCCATCACTGTATTCACAAGTACCAACTAGGCAGCTCCGCTGACAAACAATCTCGCCTCATCTTATTTCACTAAGAGAACAACATTCTCTTTAAAAAATGCCAACTGGGATGCTTCTGCGGCTTTCAGTTTTCAAGGAAGCAATTACTTTTTAAGCTACACCCGCACAACTCGTAACCAATGCAATTTAATAATAGTTGTACGGCACTATGACACAAATAAAATTGCATCAGTATTGGGAGTGAAGGCATAAGTCATGTGGCAACGCTCCTCTCACTGACTGGCCGATGCATTACCAATTTCTGAAGGTTTCGCTTGGTAACAGATTCCCTCCAACTTGAGTCTCTCAAGTCTGTCATGATTAGTGGTGTCGGCTGACAGTCACCAACTGCAAAATTGGTCAAAGTTGGTGCACAAAGTTGGCAGTGTGAATGCTTTCTTATCCTTCATCACCGTTGTTTGTGTGGCAGGTCACCAAGCACCAACGTAATTTTTTAAAATGTTTTTGTTTCTTTCCCGATACGTAAAGCACAGGTTCCAAAAGTGTCCAAAGTAAAATTTAAATGTTAGAAGTTTTATTTAATTTGCAAGCAAATGCAAATGAGCAATCGACTGCACAGTCCATGACACCGCACTCCAAAGCTTACGGAGGTCTAATCTAATTTCGAGTGCTATAGTTCGCACTGGTGAAACCCAGCCTAAGACATACAAAATTAATTTATGTCAGTTTTGACTAAGTTACATGTGTCAAATGTGAACCGCACACACTATTTCCTGACTGTAGGTCCTCTATGCCCATTCTGAAGAAGAGCTTGATGCAGCAACAGCCAGCCTTCAGAGCCAGTCCCACCCAGGGTACACTGCGAGGGTCGAAGCAATGCTTGAAAGGAAAGAGGAGTGGGTGTTGCTCTGCAGGAACACGATTACTATCCGCGGACACAACACCAATAACTTTGCTGAGGCCTCGATACGGATTTTAAAAGACATCATCCTTAATCGCACTAAAGCCTTCAATGCTGTTGCCCTAGCTGATTTTGTTGCAACAGTATGGGAAAAGTACTTTGAAGGAAGAATATTAAAGCATGCGTACAGCCGTGTTGCAGCGCATGAACTCCAGTACCACCACCTTGTCAGCAGAATGCCAGACAGTGCAGAAGGCAATATTGTACTTCTAAATGATGATCTGTACAATGTCCCAAGTAGCAAGCAGGATGGAACATCTTATGAGGTCTGGGCAAAGACAGGGGTTTGCAGTTGCCCAAGTGGACGGCAAGGTGCCTTCTGCAAACACCAGGCAGTTGTTCACATGAGATATGGTGGTCTTTTCCCAAATGCTCCTGTACTAACTTCTGAAGATCACTACGAATTAGGGAGGTTAGCCCTTGGAGAGAAGTGTCCACCATACGATTTTTTCTGCAGCTTCCAGGACAGTGTGTACCATTTTCAGCCTGAATGCCCCATAGTACATGAGAGGGAGTCTGATCCGTGTGCACCCCCTTCCCCAGACCCATTGCCATCAACATCTGGCTTCAATGAACCAGAATCGGTTCATCTGGTATGTATTGCAATTGTACTTTATCACTACCATCACATGATGGTTCTGCATTAATTGTAATGATACTTTTGTTTATATCAGGGTACTGAAAGCAACCTGCAAGCAATACAAAGTGAACTGCAACGACTGTCCACACTAGTCGGACACAACGACACCTTTGAAAAGTGTCTTGGAAAGATCGCATCACAACTGAGCCACATCAAGACAGGATGTGGTGCAGTCGGAGCAGCTATCACAATAAGTTCTGCACTTGTGAACCATGCAAGAAAGGAAGGGAAAGGGAAGGGAAAGGGTGGGAAAATTCGAGTTCAGCCCACAGCAATAGCACGAAGGCGGGGTGGGGTTACGAGGGGCTCAAAGAGAATTCCTGCTGGCCGACCTCCCAAGGAACCAGCTCGGAAAAGGGCAAAGAAACTGGGTCACACAATCAGCAGCAGCATAAGAAAGAACGTTCCCCATGCTAAGCAGCACGGTCAGGGTCACTAAATCATTCACTAGGTCCTTTGTCCTTTGCTAGATCATCAAAACAAGGGCCTTGAGAACCAGCATGAGCAGAAATGCTGCACTTGGGATATAGAGCTATATGGTTTCCTATAATGGGTAGTAGTAGTTCTGCTGATGTGCAGAAGTTGGCTTGAGAGCTATATCCAAATCTTATTCATGCACTCCATGATAGGCAAGCCTGAGCAATAGGCAAGACACTTAAACAAGCACAAACACGAGGGCTCAAACAAGGGCTTCTTGCCTATCATGGAGTTTATCTACCAGCTAGCCTGCATTTACGCCATTTTGTTTATTCATGAACTGTTGCTTTGTGTTAGCCACCACTGTCTCTTTATTAGAAATATCCAATCAATAGATTATTTTATATCATACATTATTCTTTGTTTGACACAATATGGTTTTCCTTCACTACAAGTCTAGGCCACATCTGTCGTTCGTTCGCCTCGCCTGCAAATTTGTTGCTGATGACTGCAAAATATAACGATTTACAAGATATTCCCTATAATAACCATTTTGGGGTTGGTCTACTTGCGTGTGCTGACATTTGTAAATACTTGTTGTCTGTATAGAGATATAACACGTACAATATGGTCCTCGTTTTTGCACTGAAATATAGATAGCCTGTTTGTGTTCCTTGCTGGCTTCAGAGCAAACAACAGAACAAATGCTGGCTTCAGAGCATGTCTCACCAATAGCATTATACACGCTGCAGCAGCACATAGCATGACCCACCGTATTGACAATTCAGTACAGTGGATCTATTCTACGCACAGTGTTTACTCACGGCATACGAATTATCAGTGGAGGTCCCTTAATAACAACTGTTTTGACGCAAGGGACCAATCATGTGTTTCGAACATCGGCCGAGATAAATAATAAATCAGACAGGGAACGAACGACAATTCCATTAACACAGTGCGGCTGGACATGCTGTTGCTTGTATGACAGTTTGCAACCGTTTAAATTAACAGTTGTTGCCCTCTTGCTTTTTATGGGGTAACACATTTTTGAATGTTGTCTGTCTGGTTAACTATAATTCCGTAACGTTCCGTCTGATCTACAGCCCAAAGGGTAGTCAAATTTGATACACCATTGCTTGTAATTCGAAGACATAGTAAATAACTTCAAAATTACCTCTGTTCCAACCTAATCTTGTTCTTCAGCACATTTGTCACACTCCGCCATCGATGCTGGGTGCAAATTTACAAATAGGTGCCGCCGCCGGCGTCCGTCCACAAGGCCAACGAACGTATCGGGTTTTCAGGGTTTTCTGCCGCCGCCGCCGCCGCTCTTCTGTATCGGTCAGGGTTTCGAAATACGCGTCCCGGATCACCCGCCATTTGTTCCTGGCGGCTGAGCGCGTGTTTTCGATTTCATTCTTCTACGACGGCCCACTGATTTACTAGTCTCTTCTGGGATCGTCCTGGCCACATAGAGCAATTAAACGTCTCTCCCTAAAGTTCAAGTTGTTCTTTTTTACGCGATATTTGGTGCCGAAACGCGGGAGCCCAGGTCTTTCCTGGAACAAACTCTGGAACCCATATCTCTCTCGGGAACCCAAGTATTTTCTGGAATATCAGCTAAAGAACTTTTCAACGATGGACCGCCTTCGAAAGCTACGCGCCCCGGTTCGGTCACGAATTACGAAGCTGCCTGACGAAAGCAAGGAAATTAAGAAAGTGCAATTAATTAAGAAAGGAAAGACTGAAAGTCGTTCACGTCAAGACCTCGAGTTGAAGCTGGCTCTCCTTACCGTGAAGGCCGCCTTAGTTAGCGAATGCGAAATAGCGGCAATTGTCGGCGATCAAGAGATTGATACTGAGGCGCAAGCATGCGATGAGTATCTGGAAGCTATCGCTTAGGCAACACTCGGTGCCAGTGGACATATCTCGAAATCCATCGTACAGTTGCCTTCAAACGGCCATGACAGGCCATCTACCTCAACAGAACACTGGCACCACGTTCTCGCGCTAACGGGCCGCGTTTGCCCAAACTTCAGATTGACTCGTTTATGGGAGAACTATCAGCATGGCAATCGTTCTGGAATCAGTTCAACTCCGGTGTGCACGTGGACTCGTCTCTGTCGGTAATCGCAATATTTTAATGTCTGCGTTCGCTTGTGAAAGGAAAGGCTAAGCTGGCCATAAAGGGACTCGACTTAACTGTGGACAATTATCCTGCAGCCATCAGCATCTTGGAACAACAGTTCGGGAATCGGGATCGACTAATCGCAGAGCATATGGGACAGCTTCATGTAACATCATCTGACGACGTGACTAAGCTCCGTGTACTTATGACACTGCAAGAGTAAGGATGCGAAATTTGAAGAGTTACTAAGTTCAAGAGAGCGCTTATAGCATAGTACTGATGACGGCACTGCTACGAAAACTCCCTCCAGAGTATTATAGGCGTCACGGGCAATGACTCTGTGGAAGTTCTAGACTGGAACTGACGCGGGGCATGTAGCGACTGACTCACAAGTGAAGTTTCTCCACAGCCGACACCGGTACTCTTGACTCCCTAATTTCCTTCCTTCGGAGGGAAATAGAGCACAGTGAGCGAATGGTGTCACGGAAAAGGGAAGCTCCATACTATCAGGCAGACTATTTTCCGAAGGGAGCCCAGAGACAGGGGAAAGACAACACGAAAACACACACGATCTCAGACACAGCAACCCTTTTACTGAACAAACATAGAAAGTCAAGTTCCCAACAGTCTCCGTATGGGTGGCAAAGGTGAAATAGATGCAACACTAACACAATTCCCTCTCGCCTTAATCTCCTTGTACTCCGCTAAAAGGCGGCCAACAGGGTCAAGCACTTTCCCAAGGACAGTCGTCTCTTCGAAGAGGGGCTCACAATTGTGACACAGCTTCAAATGGGCAACAAGTTCTGAGTTCCCGGAAAGTGAAAGCGCATTCCTTCTGTGTTCAAGCAGCCTTGTGTTTAAACAACGCCCGGTTTGCCCTACATAACAAAAACCGCAAGCGAGCGGGATACCGTATACCACCTGATTATTGCAATTGACAAACTGATCCCTATGGGAAACACTGCATACAGACTTTTTTGACAGAAACGGCGTTAGCGAGCTAAGACGTAGGACATTCGAGAAAACAACTTGAATCCCAAACCTTTTTGCTACGGCTAAAATATTGTGAGATACAGCATGGTGGTATGGTATAGAAACACGCGTCTTGGCCGACTGAGGTTCTTTGGAAGCATCCCTGGCACCTTCATTCATAAACCTAAGCAGTTTACTGTAGAGGAAGGGAGGTCGGTAACCCGTTTTCCTCAGTCGGTCAAACTGATAAGCGAAGCAATACTCTGTGATACTAAGTGTAACTAAGGTAGGTGATCTAATCGGTTCCGTTGGGATTCGTCTGTACGAAAGGTGTCACAGCCAACGCGTTGAAATCGCAGTTTGGTCGCTTTGGTGCCGACGCTGTCGGCGGAGCTAGTTTGGTACAGCTTATAAGCCCTTTAACGATAACGCCACCTGATTCCTTTGATGTCCGTGTTAATCTTTCATTTGACAGCTTCCGTTATCGTATCGTTTACGTGGATTGCTGCCGATCTGCGAAAACTACCCAAAGCGTGCCTGTTTCGCATCGGAAACGCAGTCGTTAATTGTGCTTCGTATATTGTAATGTAAGTACTATAATGTTCTCACATTTTATACGCGCTCGGCAGTGCGCCAAAGTGTACAATCATTTCTTTTAGTGTTTCTTCCTCACTGGCACTATGGCGATCTAGAATGAATGGCGTGCTGAAGGGCGACAGAATCCGGGTCATGACCAGAGGCCTGCCGATAGGTGGTTACCAAGAGCTTTTCTCGCTGCCGCTTTATGGCCACGTGGCCACATGTGCACGGATCACCTGGGAGCGCCTGAGAGCTCCAGCAATGGGGGAAATTGACGCAGTCCATGTCAGATACCGGGGAGAGACAAAAAGATGTGGGCGCGCTGGTACGTCACACTTTGCAGATATTGGCTGCGTTCCAATACTTAGCGCAGGAGAAGCTGTCTGAGTGGACAGCTAGGTAGACGCCTAAGGTAGACGCCTTATCGGCGGATATTTAGGACAAACTTGCGGACTTGGCGCCGCTATCGCCATCTGTCATGGCCCATAGGAACTTTAATTCCGCATTTGGTGTAAACGCCGCGTAATTCATTTATAAACGCTCAAATAGTTAAATAATTCAACTCGATTTTCGATGCATTCTTCCTGCGTGTCGTTATGTTGCAGAACACAGTGATCAGCGAAAATGCCGTCACGGCTCATTGCTGTTACGGCAATAAATGCGCGATTCTTGTATTTTCAATAAATAAATTAGATAAAATATCTCTTTTTTGGACTTATTGTTGAACGCCGTAAACGCACAAGACCTAAGAGTATCGATGCTGTCGACAAGCGTATTAATTTTCACGGCTGCTGTCAGCGGGTGTACCCTGTTACCCACTCTTAATAATAAAACTTTTGAAATCCACGCTAAGAAATCCACCCTTCAAATTCCAATCCTTTCAAATTCAAACTGTCAAAATAAATCACAATGGGTCTATCCAGTCCAGTGTTAAGCATGGTTTTACGTGAGAAAATCAGTGTTTAAGAAGGTCACACTCCAGAATAACGAGTCTTTATGCAATTCTGTGTGGTATTCAGCATGTATCTCTCAATTATTCATTAATTTAATTAAGTTAGAGGCGTAAATCACTACGCGTATGAATACTAGGAAAACAACGCTTCAGAGGTTCGGCCGTTCGGCTACTATTGGGGACGAGGCTATTAGAGAAAATGGAGTAACGACGGAGCTGTATGGTGTTGCGTGATGTGCTGCATGAAAAGGATAATCACTGCAAGCTCTAATAAAGCATATGTTTCTTCTGCCGATTTCGTCAGGTATTTTTCGGACGTGTAACGACTTGGTGTGCTAACACCCGCGTGTAACTTATGAAGGAATTCATTGGTGAAGTGACATTGATGCAGTCGTAGCTGTTTTGGACAGGCAATCTGGTAGCGAAAAATGTCCACGATAGGCAACATATAAAACGTACCGCAAAACTGCTGTGTCGACCATTTGTCACGACGGTAATCACGTACATCACGGTAAACATCATGGAAACGTCTCTTGCTTTCCTCGGCCTCGGCCTACGAAGAACCGCTAATGTTATGTTTGATAAGCGCCGCGAAAAGTGGTTTAGCAAGGTAAAACTGTGCCGGGAACGCCGTCACATGAGGGATGTGTTTAATTAAATCACAGTGAAAGATAGCAAAGGAATGTTACTGGTCATGTAGAAAGCAGATCTCGTTCACCAACATATCAATGGATTGTTTAAATAGTGTTCCTGTCAATGGACAACTGACGTTTTCGTCCCGTCTATACTGAGAAATGTTGGCCCAGAGCTTGGTTTCTGGATGCCACAAAACACTTCTCGCCAATGTGGTGCACTGTGACTCAATGGGCCATTTACAGCTCAGTGTCATTACCACATGAGGCAAGTTGGCTCTCTCAGGTGCTGTAGAAGATCCAGAGTATATTCTTTGTCATTGCCCACACTACTGAGCTTTCCAAACTGCCATTTTGAGATCTCAATAATCTGAACTCCTGCCCCTCTCTCTAAAATTTCTTGGCCTATAGCTAAATCGAGCCCACGAATGCCTGCTCTCGAAGCTCTTTTGGCAATTTTGGACTCCATGGGACATTATTTCCTTCCTCACACCACAAGCAGCTATGGGGTAGAGTACCGCCCCAGGCAATGAAACTCTCTGTCCATCTCAAAATAAAGTTGATGAACAGCATCTGTAACTTCTGTGAGGTGGTTTAAACCACTCTTATAACTACATGATACAGACAAAATACAGAAACCGACACTTCCTCAGGTAGGACCTAAGGAAGCGTGGACCTCCATGCGAAACCTTGTACAAATTAAACTTAAACAAAAATCTTCAGTGTCGGTTTCTGTATTTTGTTTATGCGATCTACAGGACTTGACTCCCCTCTTTGTATATCAACCACATGGTATGTGTAACCTAGGAATGCTGGTATGTGGGTGGAGTGACTAGTTTGCCACAGTACCACAAATAGGAACACAAATGGCTGATAAATCTGCTACAGAATCTGGGCCAAGCCGATAAGCACTTGGAATCATCACAGTTTTCAATACCATGCAGAGGAAGATAGAGTAGAGTACCCTCAAATTTTGTACTACTTTTTCTGAATTACTTGTAATTATGCAGCAGCTACATAGGCAGCAGTTAAAATGCTACTCAGAATTGCCAAAACTTCATGCTAGCACTCAATTCTTTTTACAAACTTTGGTTTGTGATGTGATGAATGTTTCGGTGACTTCCATAGACCTGGTTTCACCAACTCTGGTTAACTGAACCAATATCAAGGGTTGCCAATCCTCGAACAGACACTTAACAGACACTTCCTTTTTTCCATCGGTGATGTGGTGAAGCAGATAGTTTAATGACCGTTCATCTTAGTTCAGATGCTGAAAAGGTTGGTGAAACTGGGTCATTATGTAGCATTTGTGTTCTGGTGCTGTGCAATGGTTTTTCGAGGGATTCAAACTATAAAAAAAGGGTAGGAATAAAAAAAAATCTTGGCATACCTACCTACCTACCTACATATATGTCCTGGACAGCATGTAAGAAACTCAACAGAATAGAAATGCCATCATGACATTGGTAGACAGACTGATACCGAAACAAATCGGAAGGGGAGGGCTGGGTTCCACGAATGGGCACTTGTTCACTGCCTCCTCTTGAAAGAAAAGTAGGACCGAAAGTTGCGTGCCCTGTCAAAGACCACCATAATCCCCTCAAGACCGTGCCTTTTTGATGCGAACTCGTCCCCCCTAGCTTTGAGCGTAGCTCAACTGTACCAAATTGGTGGCACTGTTGAACAGTATGATGTCATTTGTTTTTATGATGGACAGTGTGATGTCATTTGTACCGTTTCTAAGGCACTTTGTACAAGGGTTTTGTATGCCAGCAGTGTACTGTCTGCGAAAGGTAGTTTCCGTGTCCACTTCAAGAAGACAATTTTTTTAAGAGGCTTAGAGGATGTGTAACTAATGTGTGATTCCCACTAAATATCAGAAGAGAGCTGCACACTTAAATACCTGAAACCCTCAACTCAATTAATTGTAGGATCAAAATTACGTGGAAATATATTGAGGTTTGTCTCGTTCACAAAAGACATCATTGCACAGTCTGCAAAGTTCATCGGTAGTTGCCATGGCCTACATCAATCATAGATACTGCAAACCAGTCATTGAGCATAGTCAGTCCGCGGTACACAAAGTGAAAAGCGTCATTGCCCATTGTGAACATGGCCATGCAACAGTGCTTGCGGCTCCGCATTTCTCACTAGTTTCTTTCATCACTTTGTTATGAGATGACTAACGCTTTGCCAGTTCAACACTTGGAACTTTGGAACAACTTTGCAAAGCATATGCACTCGTATGCACTTCCTTTAATCGCTTCAGGAGTATTTCTTCCGTAACATATCTCAGCAAAGCAGTATGTCATGTAGGTAACACAATTTTGGCACAGTATTTGCTTGATATGTCCCACAAACAGAGATATCAAATCTTTGTGCCAAAATGGTGTGCCACGTGTCCGTGTAAAAACGAGTCGCTTAGATGGAATAGGTACAGCATCTTGATGTTGAATGCAAGAAGTTAATGTTTGACAACATATATGTCATGGGTTAAATAGAGCAGTATATCATACACATCAGAACAATGCCAACACTTCAGTGCTTTACATTTACCTGTTATTCCAATGTTTACTCTCCCTTCTATTGGAATTATGTATTTCAGAATCATTTTTGTATTACTGAATTTTAATTTGGCAATCCTTTCACATGTCTTGTGATAGACAGGTTAGCAATGTAAGCAGTGTTTATGTGCCTCTCACAACCTGCATCTTTATGCAAAAGTACTCCAAAAGCCGGGAGACGACATAACTAGACAAAAAAGTAGAGAACTCCAACTTAACATAACAAAATAACAAGGTTTACTCAGACGTTTCATCCGTCATGCGACAGACATCATCAGTGCCAAACTGAATGAGCGATTGCACAACCGGTCATTATTTAAGGAGATGGGAGTATTGTTCGGGGAAGGGCCACGGTTTTTCTTAAAAACCGAGGGGTCACTGCGTATGTTCCGAGACTCTAGAAGCTTCCTGTGTCCCCATCTTTGTTCTCTCTTGTTAAAAATAACAAAGACGGTTAAGAGCATCAGCTGTTTACTATATACATTAAAAACAAGACTTTCGTGCAGTAGGCTGCACTTCTTCAGGTTTGCGGCTGAAGAAGTGCAGCCTACTGCACGAAAGTCTTGTTTTTAATGTATATAGTAAACAGCTGATGCTCTTAACCGTCTTTGTTATTTTTGATTCTGCATCGCCGGAAACTTGCACATTGTTTTTCTTCACGTTCTCTCTTGTTATGTTAAGTTGGAGTTCTCTATTTTTTTGTCTGCATCTTATGGTCGTAGTTACCGCTGCGCCATTAAAACACGAATCATCATCATCATCATTTGTCTGCATTTTTATGTCTGAGGGTGTTTTTGTGACAAGAGGGCAAGGGTGCCGGCAACATGGCACATGTTCACAAAAATGCAGAACCAGAGACACACACACACACACAAAAAAACTATAGCATAACACAGTCCCAATCATTTTGTCGTGTCCTTTTTTATGTGTCGTCTGTTCTACAGTTTTTTTTTGTTTTTTCGTGTGTAGTTTCTGGATTTTAAGCCCAGGAGCAGTTGCTGTAGAGGATGCTGAGAACATGTGAAGCATCCATTTTCTCATTCTCACATTATGCTGTAAGCAGTGTGAAATACAACCCAAAAGGAATTTAATGAGAGACAACTTGTCATCAAGATCAGTGTGGGAACATTGCAAAGGAAAAATAATTCTGAACCATAATGAATTTCTATCCTATTTAATGGTACAGTATCAGATGAAAGTAATCCAAATAATATTAAAGAAGTAACCGTGCAAATTATGAGTCAAACAGTGAAGCTGGCTCCAGTACACTACAATGTGTCACATGTAACAATATCAGTGTTTCCAAAACTGACACATAAACCATAGGGAGGCCGCAATAGTCAAAGCAGGGGTTACGCCAGTTGGCGAAAAGAAAAAGCAGATGAAATGAACGCAATATGCGACAAAACCAAGGAAACTATCAAGCTACAACTGCAATATATTGAAGTTGTTTTTAAAAAATAGAAGTTAGTTCAGCGCACAGATATCAGCTGTCGAACACACAGCCATCCCGAAAACTATGCCCACCTTCGTTGATGCA
Source organism: Ornithodoros turicata (assembly GCF_037126465.1). NCBI lineage: Eukaryota > Metazoa > Arthropoda > Arachnida > Ixodida > Argasidae > Ornithodoros > Ornithodoros turicata. Next base: position 87,847 of record NW_026999315.1, read on the forward strand.
CCCACGAATCCACAGGAAGACCGCCGAGGCTTTCCCACTCGGATTAAATATCTGTACCTTGAACTGTGAACAGTTTGGTGTACAATCCAGAAAACGAGAACAGCTGATTGCCGATTTCATGGGCGCGGCCATGCGAGCCGACAAGGACAGTTCAACAGAGGAGCAATTTGAACGCGAATGTGGCGCTAGTGGTAGGCGCAACAATTTGCACTTCAAACGACGTAAAGTGACCAAAACTTAAGCAGCGAGGATGCGTGCTTGCTCAGTTGTGATTATTTGGGCCTGTAATCCACATCACGGTTCAGAAAAGCTGCTAAAAATGCCGATGACTGGCACAAGAAAAACGAGTTTGCAATGTTTTTTGACCCGTTGCGGTTCAAGCGAATATATCTTTTTTGTGCTTCCTTCCTCTTTTTTTCTTTCTTGTTTTTCTTTTTCTTTTATTGTTTTTTACTGTTGTCGGTTCGTTCCGGAGCCCTAGCTTGGAAAGCTGCTCTTGTTTAGTTTCGGTATAAATCGGAATGCAGGGGCAGGGGGAACAGTCCACCGCTCCTCGAGTTTTCACAGTGCTGGCTCTGCCCCCCACCCCCCACCCTAGAATTTTCCTTCCGAGGACCTCTTTGAAAATGCCGTACTTCTCAATCTTTAACTCCATGTCCAGCAGTGCTCTCCTTCAGGTTAGGTTAGGTTAGGGCTCGCTCCCCCTTGCCGACTTCCGAGTTAGTGCGAGCGAAGTATCTCGATAATGGAAAATCTGAAACGGTGCACTAAAAACAAATGTCACCTCTGGGGATAATAATTTGAAGCATATAGATGAAGGATTCATCTCATATCTAAACCGATTGCCAGCAATTCTGCTCTTTATGTTTCTCGAAGAAAGAAAAAGAGCTTCACACACACACAAAAAAAAAATACATCTTAGTGAATTATGCAAATTAGAATGCCAAAATACCTTGCAGATAAGGTTTTCCTCCACTCGCGTACGGGTACGTGCGAAACTAATGTACACATAGTCCTAGTTGTTTTATTTAAAAAAAAAAATCTCCATTAAAATATGGCTACGACCACAAAGTATGCGTTTGTGGCACCCCGTTTATTTTGTGTGTGTGTGTGTTTCAGCTTGGGGGGGGGACGTCATTTTCACAGTTGAGTTCTACGGGCACGTATCTTTTCCAAGTGAGACTGTAATGACTAATAAGGATGACTAATCAATTAAATTCATTAATTAACTCTAATGAGGACGTCTTGAACAAAAGCCAGATACCGATATCAGAGACTGTCCTAGTTAAAATCCACGTTTAAAAATTCTGAAACGCGTACGTGTATTAAAATATCAACCCTGAATTTTGACATGCAAATGGCCAAAACCGAAACCGTGGCAACCACGTTTGGGGTTGTGGTCTTCACGGTACGGGATCTGTATGGGATACTTCTGTAAGTCAACTGCGCTCGCAACTATATTGTCTTGGCTCAGAAACCGTATGTTTCTGGAACGTAGAGAGAGAAAAAAGGAATCACACAACAGGAATATACTTCAAGTACTCTTCTCCTTAGGGAAGCGAGGAAGCGAAAGATTTATTGACTCTACGTTGCACTAGTGTCAGCGCGCTGAGCGGTTGAGCTGGAATTGGAATTAGAATTGGAAATGAATAAAAAAGAATGATAAATATTACTAGAAAGAAAAAGAATGAAAAAAGCGTTATCTGAGCTGATCGAACTCGGTTCACTCTGGAAATTTTGCACCGACGACTGGCGCCACGCTCGAACTTACCTAAAATTGCTCCTCTGTTGAACGGTCCTTCTCGGCTCGCATGGCCGCTCGCATGGCCGCGCCCATGAAAGCAGCAATCAGCTGTTCTCGTTTCGTGGAGTGTGCACTAAACTGTTTGTAGTTCAAGCTACAGGTACTTAATACGAGTGGGAGAGCTTCGGCAGTCTTCCTGTGGATTCGTGGGTGCATCAACAAAGATGGGCATAGCCTTCGGGATGTCTGTGTGTGTCAGCCGGTGTCTTTCTCCGTCTGTTACGTCGCGAGACAACTGAGATCACCGTCTGTGCGCGCTCAGGAAGCTTGAAATCTGCCCTGATACATATACAGTAATATACACCTTCAATATACGCTGATACATATACCGTCAATAAATTGGGACTTGCTCCACGGCAATCTTTCCCGGAGTTCACAAGAGACACTGTTTGTGGATTTATGCCTTACATTTAACTATCGCATGCCGTTCCACATCCTACCCGAATAACTCATGCCACGCAGTCAACCCTTGACTTGGTTTTAACCTCCCATCCTGAGCACATCACTTCTTTGCATGTCACTGATGGTCTCAGTGACCATTTTCTAAGATATCTCTTCAAGTAGTCCAAATGTTCATAAATTCAACGATAAAACCATATACGACTATGCTCAAGCTCACTTCAAAGCCATCAACGAGGGTCTTGAAGCTCTGTATGAAAATTCATTTCGTGGCACCTTGCCTCACTCCATTGAGGATAACTGCTCCCTCTTTCGTGACAACATAAACTACCTTACCGACTACAATATTCCAAAGATAAGAGTGAAATCTTATGATTACAATCCTTGGTTCACGAAAAGTCTTAAAATCTTACTAACCAAGAAAAGCGCCTATTCAAGAAAGCAAAGCGTCTTGGCGACAACGTATCATGGGCTAAATTTCACTACTGTGAACGGGAATACAGGTGCTCGATCAAGGAAGCGAAACATAAGTTCTTTACCATCGACCTCCCGTCTCTCTTGACGAATAAACCAAAACAATTTTGGAAAATCTCATCTCCACCAAAATCCCACCGTATCAGTCTAACTGACACCCGCCGACAGCGACTGCGCCAACGCTTTCGCTTCCTCGTTTTCATCCGTTTTCAACACCGATAACGGGTACACGCAAACTCCATTATCAGTAATCGCCTTGTCACCTATGGTCCCCATTCATATCAGCACTCATGGTATTTGTAAAATCATTGAGTCACTTAAGCTGTCGTCGTGTGCTGGTCCGGACTCTATTAACCCGAAGGTTCTATACAACACGAGATCTATTTCCAGCAAGATTCTATGTTGCATATTTACTCAGTCACTCCAAGATTCTGCCATACCGCAGGACTGGAAGATGGCGAAGATTGTCCCTATTCACAAATCAGGCAGCTGCCACATCGTTAATAACTACCGCCCCATTTCACTCACATCTATAGTATGTAAAATTCTCGAACGCATACTCCAACGTAGTTAAGTACCTTGAAGAAAAATGCTTCTTCTATCACTTGCAGCACGGGTTTCGAAACCTCTTTTCATGTGAAACTCAAGTAGTCACTTTTGTTCACGACATCTTTCTCCACGCGGACAATAATCATCAGACTGACGCCGCTTTCTTAGACTTTCGCAAGGCCTTCGATATGGTGTCGCACTCTAAGCTTCTATACAAACTCTATCTGCTTAACCTCGACCCGTATGTCGTCCATTGGATAGCTCAATTTCTGACTAATCGTACGTTATTTGTTACTTGCAACAACCACCTATCCCCAGATGTACCTGTGCTTTCTGGTGTCCCTCAGGGTTCAGTCCTCGGCCCTCTCCTTTTCCTTATCTATATAAATGACCTTCCTTCAGGCATATCTTCCACGATTTGTCTCTTTGCTGACGACTGTGTAGTGTACAGGCAAATGCTCTCTCCTTCTGACCAACTAACCTTACAAAGCGACCTTTAACTAATCCGGCGTTGGTGCAATGAGTGGCAAATGCCTCTGAACATTGCACAGTGTCGCATTTTGTCGTTTTCTCGAAGACGGGTCCCCTGCCTTCCTCCCTTCCCCTACACTCTAAGTGATATCACATTAACCCGAGCAGATTCTTACAAATATCTTGGAATCCACCTTTCCTCCAACCTAACTTGGAACGAGCACATCAACCACATAATAACTAACGCTTCTCGCTCCCTAGGCTTTGTTAGACGCACCCTCAGGTTGGCGGGCTCCATCTTAAGCTCCTAACCTTCACGGCTCTTGTAGGAAGCAAGCTGGAATATGCATCACCTATTTGGGACCCTCCCCAAAAGTATCTCTGCGACGCCCTAGAAGCCATCCAGAATCGGGCTGCCCGTTTCATTTCCAACGACTACAAATTCGATCCCTTGTAACCGCGTTAAAATCAAACCTTAATCTCGACTCACTCGAACATCGTCGCCGTCTTGCCAAGTTAGCCCTCTTCCATTGGTTCTTTTTCATCTTGCCACCGCACCAATCGCCTATCACCTGCCTGAGTGTCATTTTTCCTCGCATCCACCACACTAATAAGGTCACATGCTTTCATTGTAATACCAATGCATTATCCAGATCATTCTTTTGTTCAACTGCCATCGAATGGAACAACCTCCCATCACCTCTCGCAACTATTATCTACCATACACTATTTTGTAACACCCTCTCCCGTTCACTCCACCCACATGACCACCACGCTTGTATGTCAGTTGCTATGAAATTTTTCACCTCCCCCTTATCATATTTGTTAATTATCTGTACTTATGTGAACGAACTCCCTGTTTCACGCTTTAATACTTGTTTTCATATAAGATTGTACTGTCGTCGTTTCTTTATTTTCCTGTTTACTTACTGCTAATTGTGTTGTTCTTTTTTGCTTGCTTGTTTGTTTCTATCAAGTTGCTGTAAATGTATCTTACGCTCCAGTTCCCCCCCCCCCCCCATGTAATGTCCTCCGGACCCTTGGGGTTCTCGAAATAAATAAAGAAATATGAATGTTATACTAGTGCGTGCAAGTAGCGTCTGATGTAGGTCCACGGTCTCGTCATGATACTGCGGCACACTTGATTCAAAGCATTGCTGCGAGTTAGCTTGTTTCCCGACTAATTGTGTGCTAAACTGAACTTGCATTTTTGTAAAACAACTTCAATATAATGCAGTCGTAGAGAAATAGTTTCCTTGGTTTTGTGGCATATTGCCCTCACTTCATCTGCGTTCTCTTGGGCCCCGTTTGGGCTATCGTAGCCTCAATGGGGGTCCTGACACACGGTTTGGGAAACACTGAGGCATACTGTATATTGTTACATGTTGTAGTGTACTAAAGCCAACTTCACTGTTGTATTGTTTCTTCGCATGGTTACTTCTTCAACATTACTTGAATGAGGAATGCTGAGAATGAGGAAATGTATGCCTTGCATGTTCTGGATGTGCTCTATTTGCTGACCCCTGCTGTTGGGCTAAAATCCAGCAACTACAAAAAAAGATTAACAAATGCAGAACAGGAGACAGAAACACGGACACAATGACATGATTGAGATCATGATATGCTGTCAATTTTTTTCTGTGTCTCTCGTTCTACATCTTATGAACATGCGCCACATTGCCAGCACCCTTTCCCTTTTGCTACGAAGAGAGCCTCTCAGCAATAAAAATGCGGGTTGTCAAATGCACGTAAAGAGTGGTTACATTTTTTGGGGGTCTTCACTCATCTAATGTTTATGCCAGAAAATGCTCCCCTAGTTCACATGGCATACTGAATATGAGTGTGCTCCACAGCCACAAACTACATTGTAAACTAGCACTGCAGTATGTTTATTGGCACACATGAAATTACCCTTCATAAGTGCATCATGCAAGCTGATTGATTCTGATGCCAACTGCTCATGAAATAACGTGGGGTGGGGTGAAAGACACTGGAATCACATGTTGCGTCACTAGCAGTGCCGTACTCACTCAGCAGTGATTTTTCACTGAAGCCTGCAACTCAACGATGTAATTTACATTTTGATTGCAGAAAAAGTAAGCACATGTTTGTTATTACTTGGTATACAGTTGAAACTTGTTAATGTGATGACGGTCATTCTCGTTGATTTTGGCAATGAAACCATTTTAGGATAAAAAACACCTGTCAAGGTGTAAGCTACGAAAAGTAGTAAATTGAGTGAGTAAATTGAGCAATTAAAATCAGCTTGTGTGACTGTCAACCTGGGCTATTCCAGCCAAAACCAGCCAGAGATGTAGCTTGACTCTGTTAAATATCACTGAAAAAAATTGTGTGCATTTTTTACATGATGCATATATCGAATGTAACTCATCATTTTGTTTTCTTGAACAATGGGGGCACATTAAACTGTGCCGAAATATGAAGTTGTCTCTTACGAGCTTCCTTCTGACATCTACATATGCATCATTTGTGCGCTTTCCTTGCCTGGTGTTGGAGGGGAACCACGGCTCTGCCATCCCAAAGGGTATGTAGAACGAGAATAAATCTGGTGACGTGGTGAGAACTCGAGAAAGGAACACATTTGGAGTCAAGTTTACAATGAATTTCTGACACATTAGCATTCTTGAAGGAGCCCCAGATTATTTATGATTGTAACTGATTGCTTGTGATTAGCTTCACATAAAAATATCAAGTTGATCTATATTCATTGTTTAACCATGTGTTTGAGAATAACAAGCACTTGCAAAAAATTACTGTTTTTTTTTCAGATAGTATATTCACATATAGGTCGTCTAAAAGAAATCTTCCCTTATTTGTAAAACTAGTCTTCTCCTGCAACATATTGAAAATCTAGAGGTTTATTTTTCTTTAAGAAAAATTTTAAAAAATTGTCACCATAATGTGCTGCAGCTTGTTCGTGAGTTGAGGCCATCTAGGAAGCAAAAAAAAATAATTTGAGAACCTACAGGTGTATTTGCTCTTACGCAAGAAAAATGTTTCGTCAGCTCATTCATATCCCATCTGTATGACGCTACAGCACACTTTGAACAAATTCTGCATTCAACCGTTCTGCCCAGTTCTACAGATTAATTGCAGTCGCTGCTTCATAACAGCTTTGTCAACATTTATGATTGTTTTCACATACCTGAAGTCATCTGGAAAGTGAACAAATCTCATCATTTCAAGGGCATACCCTCTCCTATAGCATGTTCAGAATCTGCTGGCATGTGTTTTCTGTAGGTCTTACAGCATCAGCTGACCATATTGGCTCAGATCATGTCAGAATGCGACGTAACAGCTTTTGGAAACAATTTATTATGATCTCGTGTGCCCTTCAACCACAACAGAAAAAAAACAGTCTTTCTTTCAGTGGAAATAGGTGTTTTTGCACCTATTTACAGAAGGTGGCTCAAATTAATTGTGTACCTGCTTGTGGCCTGGGTGGAGCATGCCTCACTGTGCTTTATGTCCAGTAATTTCTTCTCCAGCCGCATCTCTTTGGCAGTGAGCCACAACGTATGCAGTCTTCAAGCTTTCTTTCACCCGGAAGAACAGCTTACAGCTCTGCAGGCATCAGAATATTTGCACGCAATAAGGGGCCACAATCTAGCCCTATAGGTGCCAACGTTTTAAATCGTACTGCGAACACAGTCATAGTACCCTATATCACGGCACAAAGCAATTATGTCAAAGTTATGCTTGTGGAGGCAAAGTCACGCTTGCCAAAGCCAAAGAGGCAAAGTGATGCTTATGGAGGGTTTTATTATGCCCTGCTGCTCAGTGTATGGCTTCTGTTTTTAGCTGGAACAAACCAATAAAAAAAAATCTGAGGAAAGAAATATGCCACCTTCAGTTGTCATCGACCAAGCAAACTAAGTCAATAATGGTGGTTGTTATTCACTCTGCTATGTGATTGTCTTCATGTAAAGTCACCTCTTTGGTACTGTGGTATCAGGTAGATTCCTTGTAGCGTAACATATATGTGACCACATAGAGGACAAAGAGGAGGAATTAGCTAGTCTGGCGTAGGAGCTCTCACACTGGCGTAGCTGGTCAAAAAGAAAATGTCGGCCATACATCACATAAGACACAAATACCAGTATATTTTCAGCAAGCACTGGTTAATTTCTAGTAGGTGCAGTGCATATAGCATGTCCATGGACTGATATTTTATTCTTAGAGAAATAATATTTTTGCAGTTATAAGGGATGACAACATGTTCTACATCCGAAGCGAATGTACTAATTAGGTCTCGTTTAATTATTAGAAATAGAAGGTCGGTGCAAATGCAATGTCGGTTTCCCTATGTGCCGCTATAGTTTTCCAAAGAATGCTCGTGACCATTTAGTGCGAGGACATGGCCCCGAAATAATGGCTGTGTGAGAGTAAGTCCCGGAGGGTTCTTTTTGCCTTTTCACTTGAACGTGAGGAAGAAACAACGCTGCAGAACTGCAAGCAGCACATTTAATGTAATGTCGTACAGGATGCAAGTTTTACAGCGATTTCATATTTCAGCACAATATTTATAAGCTGTAAAAATGGGTGTAAGGGTACCATACAGTGAAGTAGCTGGTACCGTAAATTTTAGACCTCTTCTTGGCGTGGGTGCTTGGCATAAAGAGTGACTGCTAATAAACGTACTTGTAATGCTCGTATAATGTATATGCTCGTATATGCTCGTGCTCTGTATATGCTCGTAATGCTGTAATAACTCGTAATGCGAAGATCATAGGAGAGAAAGGAAGGCAAACAAATACAACAGAGGGTGCCATTCATTTCTCACACTTCTGATTTCAGTTACTTCATTGCTCTTAGTTTTCTTCAGTTCCGACATCTGATAACCAGAATTTACACTGTATGTCCACGCGAATAAAAAAGATGGAAAAATTCCTGTGAGAAAATTTCATGGTTTTTAATACCTTGAAAATGGCATTCTTCGGTTCCAGTGTATTCAAAGCCCAGTGAAAACAAAGTGCTTGAAGTATTATGTCTAGATACAGCTTTTGCAGCTTTTGCATGGCAAATCGTTGTCTAGGAAGGTGCGCGAATCAATGTGGATGTTCCTGAAATTAGAATCTTATTTCGTTACACTTTGAGATTACCGTATGCTGGTTACAAAAAAATTAGGACCTCTGCTGACTCAAGTTATTCATTCGAGAGAAAATAGTTTTTTTCTTGCAAACAAACACACAATTTCTTCACATTCATATGCAGCTTATTTGCAGAAATGCATTTCGAGAGTCTGTCCAGTACCTGTTCCGTGCGTTAATCAGAACGTAGGCTCACAAGGAAAACCACAGGCAGGTTCCGATTTCACGATTCTACGGTTCTGAGGCTGGAACACACACAAACACGTACAGACGGATAAACACAACACATCCACACGGTATCGGAATCAGGCTTTTTCGTCGATCGTCACTTTTCAACTCTACGACTTCACAACCAAGGCAGCTGCAGGAGAATGGCGATGTTCGCGACAATGTTCATAATATAGCAGGTGTCCACCATAGCTGGGACGGCTGGGATCAACACCGGGAACTCATTCGGTGACACCACACGAATTCAGAGTTCGACATACTCAAATTTGACAGGCGAGCAGCAGAGCAAATCATTAACTGCAGTGTCAACAGAATCCTGATAGCCGGCGGAGAATACAGTAAACGATTCGTCCAGACTCGGTAATCTCGTTCCCAGCCCACCGCAAAAAGCCTCACCCTGCGGGGAACTATTTTGAGACGCGGGAGCCAAAAGCCTTCGCTGCTCTGAGGCTGCCGTGCCTGTCGACCAATCAGAGACGATTTATTTTGAAAGTTTGAATCTGAAGCGTTTGTATCGCAAAAGTTGATTTTTACGGCTTTATCTTTACACCGTGGATTTTTTCGTGATTTATTTTGAGGAGTTTATTCTAGAAGTTTATTTTGCGAAGTGTAAACCAGAGTGATCCCCTGTCAGCGACGACCACTCAGACGCAGAGCTAGTGTGCATCGATGCAGACTAGGCGAAAGACGCCTGGATAGCAGTCTAGGCGGGAATTGGAACAAAGTTTAACATGGCGGCACTTCCGGTTAGACCACTAGGCAGTCGACTAACCGGGGTATTGGAATGGAACGCAGCCATTGTCACGACAGACGGACGAGTTCTAGTTTTGGAATGTTGTGATAAGGGCAACGTCTGAGTGCGTTCCAACGAAATGTCACTCAGCTTATTTTCCTTTGCGGGACATTCTGCAAGGTGTCTAAAATTTTGGCTACGACAATTTTTTTACACCTGATTGTTGTACAACCCAACAACATTGCCCTTTATGCATGGCGCAGAGATACACTGGTGCACTATGTATAAAGTTTTGGGCGCGAAATAATAACCATCGTAATACACGCTCTGAAAGTCACAAAAATTATTGCCATAGTCAAGCTGAAATTTTCTGTTATCCGCCATTTCCCAAAACAGCGACATGTGCTAACGCATGCAGACTATTTTGAAAATGAATCAGATACCTAATTCAATTCTTGACATCAAATTATACAAGCTGAGCAACTCCTTCTTTACGTCATAACATGTAATCGCGTCGTTTGACAAGCAAAAGTCGCGGTGTACTATGTATGTGTCGTGGAAAAATTACTAGAGGTAGTGGAAGGTGACATCCTGTCAAGGTGACATCCTCAGTCAGAAAGTCGCATCCCGCAAGAGCACTCTGTCCCTTTTATGTCTTCGTCGTAAAAGGAAACGTGTTCCCTTACGATTTCACAACAGCGTTTATACAGTACGTCACTGGTCTCTCCGCTCTCCCGGCCTTTTGCGATGTCACAAGCTTCCTTTTAAAGAGTATGAACGGCAATACAAAAAATTGACGCTGAAATTTTCTTTGGTAGTATTTCACAATAGTAAGCAATCAAGGCTCTCGATCAGCCCTCCCTGGTGCACATGCCTTCTCCATTCTTTCTTCGCATTAACGTGGCTCTGAATTGGAAGAAGCGCTACGCATCTGACGGGAGGAATATCCTGGCGGCCCACGGACGACGATCCTAGCGTGATGCACGCCGTCTTCCCGCTGGGACATCGCATGATCTCTGGTGAGACTCGTAGGGGGAAGATCATCTTACGTATCCTTCTCCCCTTATATCTTCACTTATCCTTATGTCCCTTATATTCCGTATATCCCCTATAACTACACATCAAGCAGTGGTCTGGAGATGATAGCTTGATGCGATTTGGTCACTTTTATATTTGCAGCTAGATGACACGTTTTGTCCTGCATTCCTTCATCCAGGCCATCAGCGGAATTTTTCGCGTATGCTCAAAACATTTCTCCCCCACAGAGACTAAATCTATTTATATATAGTCTATGACTAGACATCATGCCTTGAAATGAGTTTGATTTCATTCAGTTCATGAAGTACTTTGCGAAGTCTCTTACCAATTGATAAAATAGTTATTTCCTGCTGAGATTCATATGCTGAAGTCCATATCTTAAATTAGACATTATCAAACATTCCAAATATGTATTTCCCGTGCTTTCCTTAAGTCTTTCGACACTCACCCCCACATAATTCTGTGTACGGCACAATTCCAGAGCACGTGCCTGTGACTCTTTCCCATGCTAAAAATCTTGCGATCTTACTCAAGGTAAGTGCATGTTCTACAGGTAGACGTCCTGAGACATTCCAGAAAACAGATTTCATGTCACCAACTCGTTTATTACACCACTCAACTTACATGTTTCAGGTCACGTCTCATCTCCCAACCACCTGGCGATGTTTCTTTCTACACACACATTTCAGGTGAGTTGATATTTCAAAAATACACATTCTGAAGCATTCCAGAAATCAATTTCATGTCGTTTCGTGAATGCTTTATTCACTCACCTAATGCATTTTGCCGCACGCCTCAACTTAGTACTACCTGCCCATATTTCTTTGCAATGAAAAAATATTTCTACTCCACGCATTTTCAAGTTAAGTTTATATTAGCCTTTGACTCAACTAACTTACTAACTCGACTAACTTTGACTCAATTCCCCAATGGATTCTTTATCCACCATGTGCATTTCACTGCAAAACCGATTTCCGGAGCACCTTCCTACGTTTCGTTACAACGTTAAAAATATTTCTACCTCAAAGACATTGAACGTAAGTTCATATTCTATAAATTGCCACTCTAAGGCTTTTCAGAACATAATTTCACTTCATTTCCGCAATGATTTGCTCGGCCACCTCATGCATAACGCTGCGCTAAGTCTGTGTGCTATAAATATACGCTTTAAAGCCTTCCAGAAACAAATTTGGACTCATTCACTTCATTTGTTAATCACATAATGGCCACATTTTGAAAATACTGCTCCTGTTTCTAGCAGTGTCAGAGATTTATTTCCAATTCTAAATATCTTTCTATCCCGGTGATATTTAATTCAAGTCCACATTCTACACGCATACAGTAAAACCTTCCAGAACCAAATTTCACCTCTTCCTCAATCATTTCATCGCCCTGCTCATTAGTGATGAGTACGACTATAAAAATTCGTACCAGCAACCGTACCATACCGCACCCGCATCCGCAGCAATGCCACTGGTGCAACCCACACTCACACATACCAAAGAGTATCCGGATACCCGCCAATGGACCCGCAGCCCAGTTATACCTCAGATTTATTGATGCCGGGATACTGTCCGTTAGCAAGCCATTTTTCCAACGGTGGTGACGGCTGACATCGTTACCAGCTTACTAACGCGAAGTGTACCAGTCGTGGTGTCGAAAGATAACCAAAATTACACCTGTGTGGCTAACATAGTCAACAACACCAACTTTATTTTGTGATCATGACGGGGAGTTTCACCGCCAAGGGCGATACGGGCGATACCCTACCACATTCTTCATTGCCCACGACACTAGCCTTCCCGAACCGCACTCTGCGGGTCTCGTAATCAGCTGGACTCTGGCATAGAACACGGTTCCAGTAAATGACAACGCTTTCATCATCTCACACACTACGGACGGTCAGTATATGGAACGTCTTGGAAAGTTTTTTTGGGTCAAATATTCGGAATGTATCGGGTGGAACACCAAAAGCAGGGTGGTTGGACTTCTCGCATGCCGGTATTGTGGCTATACCGGCGAGATCCGCGGAGGCAGTGGGGGTCTACCTTTGCTGTACCCGCAACACGCGATGACACAGAAATGTGTAACCGCAAAGAAGAAACTTGTGCGGGTGTCTCCGGGTATCATCGGCTATACTCGCACAACACTCATCTTTACTGCTCATGTATTTCTCTGCAGGACCAACTTTCGAAGCATTTCCGGATGTTTCTTTCCAATGTTAAAACATTTCTTCCCAGTGATATTTAATTTATATCCATGTTCTACACACGGGCACTTCCAACTCAATTTAGAAACTAATTCTACCTCTTTTCCTCAATCCTTTCATCACTAGCCACATACATTTCTCTGCGCGATCTGTTTCCGTATCACTCCCCGATTCCTTCCAATTTAAAAAAGAATTCTGTCCCAGTGATATTTAATTCATGTCCATGTTCTATACACAGACGCTCTAAAGGCTTTCAAAATCCCCAAAAGGAAACTTATTTCATTTCATTTCCTCAATGCTTATCCCTTTCCTTCAGGCGGTGCTATATGTTGTGTGTGTACAGGGTAGCAACTATGGCTCCCCTATCAAGGGACAGCACGGCGAAACTCAACAACCTCAGTTACCAAGAAGCAGGGGCAGAGTCAGGATTTTTTTAAGACGGGGTCCAGCTTTGACCTCCTGACCTCTACACCCGCTTGAAATCCGCCCGTGCCCACAATACCGCCTCCTATGCGAAACATAATCTCCCTCAGCTTAATGTTTGGAAGGTGTGTTGTGTGACACACCCTCAAGCATGAAAAAGTGGTCCAAGGTAATGCAGTAATGATCATCTGCACACGCAGCAACGTGGTGAGTTACATGCCAGTGGATACTAAGCCATTGTCCCCACAGGTCCTTGAAACCTTTCAATACCCCAGATATAAAAATATCATTTACAAGGCATTGACAACACCGAAATTTTACCACAGTCATTTATTTGAGTTTGTTTCGTTTTGTTGTTTTGGCGGATCTGCAGTTGAAATTCTGCTGATCCTATGTCAGAACCATAGTTCGAAATCACGGGAATTGGCACCGATTGTAATAGCAATAAGCAGCGGAAACTAAAAGTGTGAGCAATGAACGATATCCTCCATTATATTAATTTGCCTTTCTTTCTGTTTTCTCAATTAAGTTTGTGAACGAACTACTAACCGTAAGGCCCCTGCCCAGGACACTACATAATGCAGATGAATGAGATCGCGCGGTGCGAGCTACTTAGTTGAATGCAACAGTCCCCATGCACCTCTCCTATGGTGTGCTGAATCTAGCTTTTAGATATTTGTGCGAAATATGGATTTGCCATAATCCTTACATCCCAGACAGAGTGATGACTCAGACTTCACTGGCCCTTGAAACCCCCTTGAATTTTTGTTTGAAAATTGAGCGGGAGCCGTGGAAGCCCTTTTTTGAGGTTTTAGAACAAGCTGATGTATTCTGTTATGCTTGCTAGTCATGAGTTGTGCGCTAAATGGTTGATTGCAGTTAGACCTCATGAATCAAACTCAGATCTGCCACTGTTCTTCAGCGACAAATCCAGCTGTTGTATGCTGGATGAGCCTCGGATATTGGGATCTTTTCCTGTGTGAATCAACAGAGTCTTTAACCCATTCTAAATACGCTTGTAGTACAGTGTTAGTGCACGAAACGAAGCCAATGCACAGTGGCCGTGTTATCATGCTTTTGCAATGGGGTGGACGTTGGTGGTGGAGTGCTCGTTGGCATCACACACCTGACCTACCTCAAGAGTCGCTGTGCGGGCAGCGAACGAAGTTTGCAAGGGCCCTTCTACGTGTACTCTTCACCGAAGAAGAATTTTATGATCAAATCCCTCTTTGGCATTGCGTCAAATGTGCACAAGGATAAGCCTGCAAAGGAGGCATTGGACTCAACTAGGGTCAACGCACTGAGTTGTGAGTATGCTTTGATATGTTATAGAAACTGGTTACCTCATCACATTTAATTATACAGTCGACCCCCGTTTATCCGGACTTCATTTATCCGGATCCCGCGGTATCCGGAGAGAAGGCACGGGAACGGATTTTCCTCCATGTATTTTGTTCTCGCTTATCCGGACTTCAGCTTCCGGACTCGGACAAGAATTCCAGGGAACTAAAGTCGAAAATTCTTGTAATCCAGCTTCAGATATCCGGACTACCGTGAGTAAGAGGAGACGCTGACCCCGCTTCGTCACCCTTTTCCCTGTGTTGGGGTTATTCCCGTCACACGTCAGGGACCTACATTCCTCTGTAGGGGAGACAACCATGCACGATGACCCCCTTTTCTATGTGTGTGCATTGGGTCACGTTGACCAGTCGAGTCATTTGGAAATATCTCGAGCAACTGTCCAGTTTTAGAGGGGAAAACTCCAACACGAAGGCCTGCTGCTTATGGCCCGTTGGCCGATGAAGACATTCCCCTAGCTGAGCTGCGATCCCTGATGCAGACGCCCACTGCGACTGCCGTAGATGATGCTGCGGTTTCTGACTACGTTGACATTGATAAGGATGATGACGCGTGTGCAGCTATGACTGATGACGGTGTGATTGCTGCTGTTGCCTCCGATGATGTGCAGCAAGACGGTGCCGATGACGCCAGTGAGAAACAAGGCTCTGACATTGACACTTTGCGTCCGCACTGACATTCTTCGAGCAGCGCAACAGCGTAGCTCAACGCTATGCAATTAGCAAAAGTTTGCAGGAATCGAGTGCCTACACTACTATGTAACAGCTGTCATTGACAGTATTTCTGTGTTTTAATTAAAGCTTGCTCTGTAGGACGTTTCTATTCGGTCGTTTCATTTATCCGGACGCTCCGGTATCCGGACGGTTTCGCCGGGAAGGACACCGTCCGGATAAACGGGGGTCGACTGTATATTCATTGACACACACTATATACAACATAGCTACAGTTGTACGCATATATACAAATATGGCAGAAGCCATCCACGCAACCAGATCCATAGCATTTTGTAACATGCGATACATCACAGGGATGAACTAGTTCTCTAATTGTAGTTTCTTCCATGTGCGGACGTGAGTGTCTTGGAAATGTTTTACAAATACTTTGCGTCCCTGACACCTCCTAACGTGCTATCATTGAACTGGAATATGGCGGAGGCTATACAACACCTGACAATGCGACACTCCCCCAGAATCAGGCTGAGCTTTCGTTGCCCCCCTTGTTAGTTGCCACGAGGAGGAACATAGCTGGAAGCCACTAGTCAGCTCTTCTTAAGCAGTGAACTTTGATGATGGTTGTATGTGTGTTGTGTTACGTTGTACACCACATGTTCAACATGTTGCCTCTGGGAAAATGTTCACAGAACCTATAATTTAATCCATCACAGACAGCACAGATTGGGGACAAATGCACGGAGTAGTGAGAGCAGACAGTGTCAGGTTAGCGGGCACATACAAAAAAGGGGATATTGAACAACACTCTCAGATCTGAAAAGGTAATGATTTTTGTCTATAAAGCACAAACATTTGTCTTTGATTATGCTGTGCAACTGTTTCAGAACCATTTGCTGCAACATGCTTTGAACGTTTCGTCCGCAGGGGCACTTCCCAGACAACAGTGACATCCTCTGGACGTCCCAAGGAGATCACTGCGAGACGTGCGGGAGATCCATGTGATATACCACTATCGCCGCCAGACGTTTCAGGGACGTCCCGTTGTCCACCGATTGACGTCCCATGGATATCCTATTGGACGTGGCATGGATGAGTCTGGGATAAAAAGGGGGCTGCACAGCTGTGCATTCTTATGATCTATAAATATGCTGACACCGGACTGTTTATTGTTGCTGCAACATGTAGCGCATTCCGTGAAGAGGCTTCTTGTAGGTATTAAGTCCACTGCAAGAACTGCGTAAAAATGAGTCCTCCTACCAAATTGTATGGCTTTTGCAAAACTCAGACCATGCAGGTGATTGACATCTGGAAGTAATCTAGAGACACACAAATTGGTACTAAATATTTATTGCAACTGGCAGGTACTGGGCAGTAGTGATGTATCAAATAGTCATACAAGAAATTCAACAGCATGTCTTGTAAACTAACACAGTTTAGGTGGCACAACTACGACACAACGTTTTCGCTGAACAGAATAAGTAGCGTACAGCACGAACGTAACGACAAAGGCCTAGAATTAAATAAACAGCATGTGAACTACCTGTCCATCAAGATTCAGTGAAGGCAGAGCATGTTAACGTCACTCTCAATCAAATTACAAGTTGCAGTCAGCAATTTTCTGTGACTGCAATATATTGTACCTTGGTTTTCATACATGTTAAAGTACCAGAACTATGTATAACAAATATGCCATTAAAGTAGCATAAAAGTATGCACAGTCTCTCGCTGCTAAAATGCAAAATGTGAGTAATCATAAAACAACACCTGCGCATATTATAAAACCGTCAGTGCCTGTTAGCATCACACGGTAGTCTAGAATGATCAGAGAAAGAGCAGCAGTTGGCTGACAATGCTTAAAAAAGAAAATAGCGATAAAACATCTTCCTAGTTACGGCATGAAATACTGAACATACTAAACTCCATAAAAGTGGCAATGCCGGTTAATATCACAGGGTGCACTAGAATAATCAAGGGCAGCAGGTGGCTGCCAATATTTAAAAAGAAAAACTTCACGCAAAAAAATTTACCAGTTAAGGCGTAAAAAAACAAAAAGTGACACTAGTGTCTGCAGACTGAAAGACAAAAATTTCCTACCTGGGATTAGAGGGCAATTTGAAATGGAAAATATGACTAATCACAGGAAACAAAACATCAAACGTACTGAATACGATAAAAATGTTGGTGCCTGTTAACATCACAGGGTGGGCTAATGACTAGAGAAAGGGCTGGAGTTGGCTGCCAATATTTAAATATAAGCGGAGATAAAACATCTTCCTGGTTAAGGCACGAAAAAAATTACGCTGGTGTCTACACAACAACGGATTTCTTACCTCAAATTAAAGGGTACTTTGAAATGCAAAATATGAGTAATCACAGAAAACAGAGTACTGAAGACATTAAGTACCAAAAAATGTCAGTTCCTGCCTTCCTGAAGTAGTCCTTGCACGAAATACTGACAGATGCCTGTTTTTCTGTATCTTATGACAGCCTCCATGTCCTGACTTTTACACTGCGTCTGGTACATAGCTGTTGCTGTTCTTCGCACTCTATGGCAGTGTCAGTGAGTGCTCTTTGTGCCAAGTTCCCCACGAACACAAAACATCCACAATATACGAGGTGTCGGGTGAGAAAGTCTCATTAAATTTCTAAAAACATGATTTGCTTGGAATACACACAGAGACGTTTGCCACAGATTGAGGCTGTTTGCAGTCGCGTTGCACATTAAGCTAATTTTACTAAGTGAACTAGAAAATTAGTCAAGCAAAGGTAACGTTTTTCTTGATGAATTCAGAAGCCAATGGCCATGGCACAGTATTCCAATCGTATTCACGTGAAGGTTTATAAAAAAAAAATTACAGCCACAAGACCATCCCCGTGCAAAGCACACTTGCTGATATTTATGTTTTTGGAACTTTTCATTCCATCCAAGTACCCTCCCTGCTATGCGAGCAAGGACATAATCACACTTCCCGCCTTTAGCAACATGCGTGTCGTCAATTCCCACCCAGTGATAACATCGGTTACCGCGGTAATGCCCTCGATCGGGTGTGGCAGAGCCAGCACTTACGCAAGCACAAATTTGATTGAGCACGGCTCGCCAAGTAAAGGTTTTGCGGCTTTCAATTTCTTAGAAATGGTCAGAAAAAAAAAAACTGATTTCGATTGGAATAGTGTGCTATGGCCATTGGCTTCTGAATTCGTCAAGAACGTTACCATTGCTTGTCTAATTTTAAAGTCCAATTAGCAAAATTAGCTTAATTAATGTGTGACGCGAATGCAAACTGCCTCAACCTGTAGCAAAAGTGTGTGTGTATACTACGTAATTTCATAATTTTCTTAAGTAAAACCTATTTCTAGAAATTCTCACTGGACACCCTCCATATTTAGGAGGTCACAAAGAAATACTACAACAGTGTCTCACGACGTCTCTCTGTCGTTACGCTCCTTGGCATGACGTAGCCAAGACTTGACGTGCCATTCGATTTCACTGTCTGTAGGTTTCTTCAAAAGTCTGTTTCCTCTGACGCAGCCTAAAAACAGAATTTCATTTCGCTGTTAAGTAGAACTTCAGGACAGCATACATATCAACAGAAGTATACCAGTATTGCAGCCTAACAACAGTGGGGTGTCAGTCATCTCTATTCAGAGAATGCTGTACATAAGTGATAACCTAGAATGGCACTGAAGTGCAACAAAAGAGCGGACGTAAGGAGCTGGAGTATCTCATTACACCATCTCTGTAGAAGTAATCAGTGGTATTAAAACTGACACATTAGTGTAAATTTCAACAAAACAATTTCCTGTACAGGTAGTAGTGAGGTTAAACTGGCAAAGCCTTCTTGGTTACATCTCTGCCAGACCAAGCAGGGTTCCTTCGCTGCAGTGCAAAAATCTCCATTTACCTGCTAGAGAACTGCTGTATAAGTCTAACATGAAATCTGTTCTTTAACCAATAATAACACCACCAAGATAGCACGAGATCAGACAGTACAGAACCCAATGCCTCCTTTTGCCATGGAAAAGTAAGAGATCAGTTTTAGAAATAAAAAAAGCACATCAAAGGTGGCGTAAATCGAATCGTTGGATATCAGCGCATTTTTACCATCCATTCATGCCATGGATATCTTTTAGAAAAGAGCATTTTTCAAACACAGTCAGAAACTAGGACCTGTGACCTGCTTCCACAACCACAGAGTATGTTAACTTATTTTTTATGTTGAAATAATAAGAATAAATAAATAAATAAACTTACGAAAAATAGCGTCGCAGCAGAGAAGGTCGCAGAACCTTTTTTTTTCCTTTTTTTTCCTCTCCAGCTGAATGCCGTTGCGACTTCGTCTGACATCAACGCTCTTAGGATTCTTTGCGTGGCGTCCCTGAGATTGATACCTCCATACTTCCGCAGAGTTTCTGTCTGCAATAGCAATGTAATTAGTTGTCAGTGAAAACCTTTCCTTTTAAAGATGACCCCTGTCTGTTTCTCCTGTTACTTTTATCAATTATATCAAATATTACAGAGCTTTGAATTTAAGGTCTAGTCACCATATTATAATTACTAGTTACTTTAATTTGTTTGGAATAGATCAGACATGTTGTTAAACAGTTAGTGTTGAATGCAAGTGCTTGCAGTATTTGCTTTATTCATCTCTCATCTGCACTGCACCCCTGCGACCTTTCTCTCAGCAGTGCAGCAGTCTTGGGATGAGGAGCAGGCATGGCGCAAGCTACACCATAAGAACAATGTGGAGATGCAGTGGAGAAACATGTTCTTTTCTAAAATAATACGGAGGTGCTACTCTCTCGCACCAGGGCAGGGGGTGCAAGCAAAAAGAATGCACCTAGTATTCATGCTGGATTACTACCCTGAAAACTCCAGTCAACAATCCCTGTGTAACATTATGTGTATAAGGAGAATACGTGACAGCACTGAGCGGGACCCACGATTGCACACCCATGTAATATTAGCTCTTGATGGGCCCTCACCAACTTCTCCATCTCAGTGTCATCTTACAGAGTCATGTCAAATTCGAGGAACTTATCTAGCCCTTCATAGGGCTCAAATACGCGCTCTTCTGCTGCAGTCACTGATGGGCGCTCCTCCAGGAGAGACATCAGAGCATTCATCTGAGCTGAATGATCCTCTTGAGTAAGGCTGATCGCATGCAGCACCCTGATCACCTCGTTTTCGAAGGCTGTAAAGAATATGTCATAAACACATTGGCAGACAATTCACAAAATAACTTAAGGCATACACTGCAAGGTAATGCCAGTGGCAGCTACAGCACCTACGCAGACCAAATGGCACGCAAGAATGTAGTGCACTATGAGTTAACAGGCAGACAAGTAGGCTGAATTGGCAAAGTAAAGATTGAGCACTATGGCAACAGCAGCGATGACGTGTGAAACAATGGTGATATGTTGAAGAAACTATATATGATAACAATGATGACAATAGGTATGAGCACAAATAGAGTAAAAAATTAAATAGGTTACGAATGTGAGCATGATAATCAAATTAACAAACCAATGGTACCATACCACTTCTACGTAGTGTGCTGGAAGATGCACTAGAATGTGCGGGACGGCGAAAACTCATACATTGCTGGCTCTGGAGAGGGCTAGAAGTTTGACCTGAAACATGCAGAAAGAAGCGTCCGAGAGCATTCATTGTCATCACGTTGTTCAAGAGCGTGGCCACTGCCCACTGCGCTAGCGCAACCACTCTATCAAAGAATGCAAAAGAGGGTGCATCGTGTGCACCAAAAGCACTGTGCAACTGGAGTTTCGAGATGTTGCCTGCCGAGCTGAAAATGGCAGCGCGATTTATCAGGGACAGCAGATTTTTTGCGCTTGCGATAACGTTGTTTTTTTATTTCGTGTTAGCGCCGCGAAGCAACTGTGGCTATGCGGAGGGATGAGGACAACAGGAAGGGGTGGGGGACAGGTGTTAGTATGCGTCCTGGGCCGACTTCAGGGGGAAATATGCCGACATTCGTGAGGAAAGTCTTCGAAAAAACCATGGAAAAACTTTCCAACAGCACAGCCAGGTGATTCAAGCCCGTGTCACCTCCTAGTCTCTTCGTGGAAAACGATCGCTCTAACCACTATGCCAAGGGAGCTGGTCTTCCCGATAACGTGCTCCACAAGAAAATATGCTGGTTGCTGCCACAACTGGGAACCCTGGCATGAAGCGCTGGCCCACGTTTGCTGAGCAAACAAATGATGTTGCTTCATAGTGCTATATTACATCGCCACAGCCTAGGGCTGATGTGCGTGGGGTGCTACAGGAGGCAGGAAACCCAATGACATCAGCAATGCATATATTTACACGCAACCTTCAACGTACAAGGATGCAGCGCATCACAATACTTAAAAAATACTATGTCAACAATATTTCCAAGCACATCCTCACTTCGAAGGTCTGCTGCACTCCCTCGGTAACATGGCTGGGAAAGGCTTCTGCATTTTTACTTCTTTTGTTACATCATAGGAAATGTACTGGCACACTTCTGGAACCATAGGCATTGACGGGAGCCACGCCAATGGCAAAGAAAGCATTTCATTAAGTTCACATGTCACAAAAATCAGTACCTCCATTGACTGCAGGGGGCGTATAGCCAAACGACTGAGATATCGCATCACTGGTGCGTGCTGTAGCCGAGGCATTGCCATGCTCAGCATAGTTTGATAATCCTGATATGCCAGCATAATCTGAAGCATTAAATTTACAGGAGATCAGTATTTAATAAACCAAAAACATGCGCTTCCAGCTCCACTGTATCTTGGTAACCAACAAAGTAGTGACAACATAAAAATTAACTTCCTTTCTTACCATACATTGCTGGTGAGCAAGCCGAATAAAAACAATCGCCAAGGCTTCCTGTCTGCTCCTTTGTACTGCTTCTCCAGTGAAGTCTACGGGAAAGTAAAACAAAAGTGAGCGGAGAAAATCAATCTCGCAGCATATAAACAATGCACATATCGGCATGACACATCGTGGCGCAGTGACATCGGAATATTCCTATTCTGAAGTATACAGATGCCACCAGGAATGGTATATCACCCAATTACAGCTTAGTGAAAAATCATACCATGGCACAAGCAAAGCACAGACACATAAGACACGCATATTTACAAACTGTACCTTGTTTCCCAACAAAATTTCTCGACCAAGTTATGTTCCAAACATAGGTCATCATGACAAAATGTTTGTTTTCTTTACCTCTACACAATGTGGATCGGGCAACGCCACCAGCATGCGTAGTTTGTACAATCCTAGCCATATGCCCAACATTGCTATCGGCCGGCTGCTCGTCTGAAATATTTAAGCACATTCTTTCTATCTATCTTTCGTAGCTTAAATGACTGACATCCAGTTTATTACCATGAAGGGCTGTAGCTAATGGCTCATTGCGTTCGTTTGTTCTCATCCTGGATCTCATAAGGGAATATCTGACTACTGAAAGTGGGTAAACAAACAGCTCTAGGACAACAAAGATTCAGCTTACTTGCAAGACAAACAGACAATATTCCTTTAGATATAGCACACTCTACACAGCATTGTGCCCTTACAGATGCGACAATTAAAAATCCCGTGTAAAAAATAAAAAAAGAACGACAGACTTGCCTGGAGACATGCAGTTGGAGACAAAACAATCAGACTGATGAATCTGTAGTTAATAAATGTGGTTACCTGGTGGAGGGGGCAGAAGTGGCTCTGCGCTGTCACTTTCCGATTCGCTGCTACTAATTAGTCGGGAACGCTTCTTTCTCATTCGGCGACTGTCTGCGTCTGACTGCAAGTCGGGATGCTCTGCATAGGGTAGCTTTCGTCTAGCTTCCGCGTAAGTACCTAATGTGGACACGTTACGAATGAAACACCGAGTCAATATAACAAAATACCAATAAAGAAAGCAGTGTGGAAAATTTGTATGCAAGATGTCGCCGGTCAAATACAAAGAAGAAAGAGGGGAAGTACAGAACTCCATGCGGACTGTTACGGAATCCCTCCGAAGTTGCACATTCTACTCGCTTCCAGGTTTCGTCCGGCTCCTTGCCTCGAAGTATCATTGCTTGGAGCTTACTTGAACGTTTCACTGGTGGCCACCTACAGTAGTCCCCCTCTATCCAGGTGGCATGAACAACTGCCATATCGTTGTCCTCTCCAGGAAACTTCACAATCAGGAATTTTTTATCTGCAAGAAAAGTTACTGTATCGAGACAAACCAATCATCAGCATGTTGGCCAAGTCGCACCTGAGCACAGTGTCCATTCCAACGCATGGATGGCACTTCCCACAGTATTAATTAGCAATGTAACAAAGGGAACACTGCCATTTGTCATTCAAAAGGAGTTTCACGCATTTGAATGATATAGCTTCCAGTGGCCATGTAGAAACAGCAGAGTGCTCCCATGCTAAAAAGATGCTGAACAATGTTGATCGACAAGGAAATGTGTACAGGTCGCGCATATGTAGGAACTTCCTGCCAATAGTGCATGGCTTCTTTTTTTTTTTTTCTGGAGCAGAAGGCAACGTTTTCAGTTACGACAATGCTACCATCTGCCATTATACAGCAATCATCACCACAGCTGTTTCTTAGCACATACTTGTCACCCAGAGCAACCCTTTTGTATTGCGGGCCTGTACAGCCGAGTGGGAGCGGCCCTCCATGATGC
Source organism: Ornithodoros turicata (assembly GCF_037126465.1). Taxonomy (NCBI): domain Eukaryota; kingdom Metazoa; phylum Arthropoda; class Arachnida; order Ixodida; family Argasidae; genus Ornithodoros; species Ornithodoros turicata. The sequence goes on from NW_026999315.1 coordinate 111,992, forward strand.
TCAAGACTGAAAACTACTGAGCTATCACGACTGCTGACGTTGGCTGGTGGAACTTTCCTCTGCTCCATGACCCTCTTAAATAATTGTTCGAGCGGTCGTTCTGGCTTCCTCACTCACCGATTCACCTCCTGCATATAATTCTCAAATGGGAATGCAGTCCATGTGTCGACAGCACCATGGAGCTCGACGTCTTCAGCTAAGTGGAGCAACCCGTGGACATTGTACGACACACGGTCATGGCCGTAAATTGGCCTGGCCTGATGTGAATGTCGTGACAAAGTACATCAGCAGTTCCTTGGCGTATTCCAAGTATTGTACCATGTGTCATGCACTGGCCAGGATCGTGAGTGCACAATGCAGAACCATAAAATTTTGATACATCCTGCGTGGCAGAGACGAAAATAATACGACTGACCCTGTAAAGAAGAGCACCATTCTGAATTCTGTCGCCTTCCAGGTGTCCATTTCGAGAAAGCTCCTTGGTTTCCTCATGAAGTCTGATCCCATGTGTTGTCGAAGGCTGACATGCCTTTGTGAAATTTGATGAAAATGAAAACGCATGTTCTTGAGCCCTGCCTGAAGATAGTTCTTGCACCTGAAAACCAGAGCTGCAGTAGCTTTCGCACAACGCCGAGACACACGAAGTGCATATAGTCTAAGGGAATAGTATGTATGATGTTAATAGGACGTTCAATGAGAACTGTCTCTCCTGTGTGGTGCTCCTTCTGTGTCAGGTTCCTGAAACTTTCGTTTGTCCTTGGTTCACTTTTCGTCACAGGACAGCAGACCTGCCATTATCATACTCCCCTCTGATGTTGCATTTTGTGCAGCTATAAAATTCAGTGTGGCTTTTTATAGATAAGATGTATGCCCTCGCAGAGGCATCACACACAATAGCTCCAACGCTGATTTTTACAATCTTGTGTCCTATTTGTACGCCAGTGGCGAGGACGTCCTGAAGTTCCGTGACAAATGGCCGGAGGAATGCATTTACATCACTAGGCTTCGTTTTTCATTGGTATACGCCTACAAAGAATGGCTGTATATTACCACAGTTAGCAATTCTGCAAAAGAATGGCCCAGAATTGGTCCCTTGTGCTCCTCGTCCGTCCTCGGGAGTCCATCAACATTGAATGTTAGGATCAGTGAGTCGGGGACATGGTGCACGCTCTGCAGCAAGTACTGCAGCCCTGATGACAGTCCAAAGTGGCAATATTTGCCTGAGCCCATTTCAACAACTTGTGTGCTCTCCCTTGGCGTTTGTAGCAGTGTTCTAGCAGACTGTGGGAGATAGTTAAGGGAGGGTTGAGTCCGCAGAAGCTTCAGTAGGGATGTCAGAGAACTATGCCGGATTTTTTCGCTCACCTGCACGCCCTGAGTCCATCGCTGAAATCACCTCCGCAGTTCCCTTCAGAGTCTTCCGAAGGTTGGTGAATGCTGACAGATGGATGGGCCTGCCGTGGACTTGCATGTACACTTTGTGTGTTAAAACTGCCAGCAGTAGACCAAACACGTACAGGGGGCCCCGAGTGCTGAATTGAGTCTTCAGCTGGTGTTGTATACCTATCATCACCAGTGACATTATCTGGCACTGATGGTGCAAGTGAAACTCGACTGCGCTGCACTGTGTCTTCCACAGCTCTGGCAATCACGCTGTTTGTCACTGATGGCCCACTGTCATGTATACAAGCAGCTGATACAAGTTCAGGAGCCTTGTAGTTACTTCGTGCGACCTCTCTTTCTACATGCCGAAGAAACGTCTTTCTTGTGTACCTGGGCATCTTCAAATGACAATAATTACCAGAATAACTGACTGGCAGCTACAGGAAGCCCTGGAAGATTCAAATACGATGTCAAGTCAATGTCAAGCCAAATGCCCATACACAGCAACTACTAAACATGAAGCCAGCTACAACATCAAGCCAGGTGTTCTCAACTGCCCTTTCTACCACGGACGCACGAGCAAGCACCAACGAGCGAGAAACTCAAAAACCCAATCACTCACATTTTCCCCTCATTACGACACCGCGTTAAATTGAAAGCACACGCTGGCGAATTGCAAATGCAGCCGCTGAACCGTCAGGATTTTGTGGCCCAACCAAGGTAAGTATGATATGGAACATGAAAAGGACACCAGGAATTTAGTGCATGAGCAGAAGTGCGATTAAAACGACCGTAGATAATAGAGATCACTACACTTTCGAAAAGCTCACACCTTTGTTCTCTCTCACACACACGGGATCACTCTGGTTTACACTTCGCAAAATAAACTTCGAGAATAAACTCCTCAAAATAAACCACGAAAAAATCCACGGTGTAAAGATAAAGCCGTAAAAATCAACTTTTGCGATACAAACGCTTCAGATTCAAACTTTGAAAATAAATCGTCTCTGATTGGTCGGCAGGCACGGCAGCCTCAGAGCAGCGAAGGCTTTTGGCTCCCGCGTCTCAAAATAGTACCCCGCAGGGTGAGGCTTTTTGCGGTGGGCTGGGAACGAGAGTACCGAGTCTGGACGAATCGTTTACTGTATTCTCCGCCGGCTATCAGGATTCTGTTGACACTGCAGTTAATTGCTCTGCTGCTCGCCTGTCAAATTTGAGTATGTCGAACTCTGAATTCGTGTGGTGTCACCAAATGAGTTCCCGGTGTTGGTCCCAGCCGTCCCAGCTATGGTGGACACCTGCTATATTATGCACATTGTCGCGAACATCGCCATTCTCCTGCAGCTGCCTTGGTTGTGAAGTCGTAGAGTTGAAAAGTGACAATCGACGAAAAAGCCTGATTCCGATACCGTGTGGATGTGTTGTGTTTATCCGTCTGTATGTGTTTGTGTGTGTTCCAGCCTCAGAACCGTAGAATCGTGAAATCGGAACCTGCCTGTGGTTTTCCTTGTGAGCCTACGTTCTGATTAACGCAGGGAACAGGTACTGGACAGACTCTCGAAATGCATTTCTGCAAATAAGCTGCATATGAATGTGAAGAAATTGTGTGTTTGTTTGCAAGAAAAAACTATTTTCTCTCGAATGAATAACTTGAGTCAGCAGAGGTCCTAATTTTTTTGTAACCAGCATACGGTAATCTCAAAGTGTAACGAAATAAGATTCTAATTTCAGGAACATCCACATTGATTCGCGCACCTTCCTAGACAATGATTTGCCATGCAAAAGCTGCAAAAGATCTATCTAGACATAATACTTCAAGCACTTTGTTTTCACTGGTCTTTGAATACACTGGAACCGAAGAATGCCATTTTCAAGGTATTAAAAACCATGAAATTTTCTCACAGGAATTTTTGCATCTTTTTTATTCGCGTGGAAATTGTGGAGCGAAGTAAACAAGGTGTTCACACCACAATTTGCGGGAAAGAACTGAGGGTTTATTCCAGTGGCGGTTGCCACCAAAAACGAAAGTGGAAAAACGTGCAGCGTGCAGGACGCGGCTTAACGATGGCGATGCGGGCTGCTACACTGCCTCCCCCCCAGACTCCGAGAGGAGCGGTCAGCCCAAGTGACATGTCTGGTGGCGCTCAGAGAAGGCTGAGTGGGGAAGGGAGGCGGGAGGGCTACTGGGGGCTCGGGTGGCTCCACAAAGGCTGGCTTGAGTCTGTCCAGGCTCACGGTTTCTGTTTTGCCATCAACCGAGATGGTAAAAAACTTGTCCGAACGCCGGAGAACGGGGTGAGGGCCGGTGTAAGGTTGCTCAAGCGGGCGGCGGATCCTGTCACGGCGCATGAAGACATGCGAGGCAGAAGACAGCTGCTGGGGGACAAAGGAGGATCTGGGCGAGGGAACACGAGGTGAGGCAGGACGGACGTTTGCGAAAGCGCGACGAAGCGTGTCGACGTAAGTTCCGGGGGGAGTGGAGACCTCTGTTACGTCAAAGAAGTCAGCCGGGAGCCTGAGGGTAGTGCCGTACACCAGTTCGGCCGCGCTGCAGCCGAGGTCGGCCTTGACGGATGCGCGGATGCCGAGGAGGACGACGGGCAAGACAGATGACCAGTGGGCGGTGTCCTCGTGGGCCATGATGGCACCCTTTAACTGGCGATGCAGGCGTTCTACCATACCGTTAGAGGATGATGTGGGGTCCTCGATGCCAAAATGGCGGCAATCGAACAGCGACGTGGGACATGGGAGGCATCGCAGCAGCAGCGGGGGCGGTTGCGCCAGGCGGAGGGTGTTGCTGGTCGCCAGCAGGGTTCATAGCAGCGGTGTTCTTCTCCGGGTCACCAGAAATTGTGGAGCGAAGTAAACAAGGTGTTCACACCACAATTTGCGGGAAAGAACTGAGGGTTTATTCCAGTGGCGGTTGCCACCAAAAACGAAAGTGGAAAAACGTGCAGCGTGCAGGCCGCGGGTTAACGATGGCGATGCGGGCTGCTACAGACATACAGTGTAAATTCTGGTTGTCAGATGTCGGAACTGAAGAAAACTAGGAGCAATGAAGTAACTGAAATCAGAAGTGTGAGAAATGAATGGCACCCTCTGTTGTATTTGTTTGCCTTCCTTTCTCTCCTATGATCTTCGCATTCAGAAATCCCCAAGTACGTTTATTAGCAGTCACTCTTTATGCCAAGCACCCACGCCAAGAAGAGGTCTAAAATTTACGATACGAGCTACTTCACTGTATGGTACCCTTGCACCCATTTTTACAGCTTATAAATATTGTGCTGAAATATGAAATCGCTTTAAAACTTGCATCCTGTACGACATTACATTAAATGTGCTGCTTGCAGTTCTGCAGCGTTGTTTCTTCCTCACGTTCTAGTAAAAAGGCAAAAAGAACACTCCGGGACTTACTCTCACACAGCCATTATTTCGGGGCCATGTCCTCGCACTAAATGGTCACGAGCATACTTTGGAAAACTATAGCGGCACATAGGGAAACAGACATTGCATTTGCACCGACCTTCTATTTCTAATAATTAAACGAGACATAATTAGTACATTCGCTTCGGATGTAGAACATGTTGTCATCCTTTATAACTGCAAAAATATTATTTCTCTAAGAATAAAAAATCAGTCCATGGACATGCTATATGCACTGCACCTACTAGAAATTAACCAGTGCTTGCTGAAAATATACTGGTATTTGTGTCTTATGTGATGTATGGCCCACATTTTCTTTTTGACCAGCTATGCCAGTGTGAGAGCTCCTACGCCAGACTAGCTAATTCCTCGTCTCTGTCCTCTATGTAGTCACATATATGTTACGCTACAAGGAAGCTACCTGATACCACAGTACCAAAGAGGTGAATTTACATGAAGACAATCACATAGCAGAGTGAATAACAACCACCATTATTGACTTAGTTTGCTTGGTCGATGACAACTGAAGGTGACATATTTCTTTCCTCAGATTTTTTTTTTATTGGTTTGTTTCAGCTAAAAACAGAAGCCATACACTGAGCAGCAGGGCATAATAAAACCCTCCATAAGCATCACGTTGCCTCTTTGGCTTTGGCAAGCGTGACTTTGCCTCCACAAGCATAACTTTGACATAATTGCTTTGTGCCGTGATATAGGGTACTATGACTGTGTTCGCAGTACCATTTAAAATGTTGGCACCTATAGGGCTAGATTGTAGCCCCTTATTGCGTGCAAATATTCTGATGCCTGCAGAGCTGTAAGCTGTTCTTCCGGGTGTAAGAAAGCTTGAAGACTGCATACGTTGTGGCTCACTGCCAAAGAGATGCGGTTGGAGAAGAAATTACTGGACATAAAGCACAGTGAGGCATGCTCCACCCAGGCCACAAGGACGTACACAATTATTTTGAGCCACCGTCTGTTAATGCAGCAAAAACACCTATTTCCACTGAAAGGAAGACTGGTTTTTTTTTCTGTTGTGGTTGAAGGGCACACGAGATCATAATAAATTGTTTCCAAAAGCTGTTACGTCACATTCTGACATGATCTGAGCCAATATGGTCAGCTGATGCTATAAGACCTACAGAAAACACATGCCAGCAGATTCTGAACATGCTATAGGAGAGGGTATGCCCTTGAAATGATGAGATTTGTTCACTTTCCAGATGACTTCAGGTATGTGAAAACAATCATAAATGTTGACAAAGCTGTTATGAAGCAGCGACTGCAATTAATCTGTAGAACTGGGCAGAACGGTTGAATGCAGAATTTGTTCAAAGTGTGCTATAGCGTCATACAGATGGGATATGAATGAGCTGACGAAACATTTTTCTTGCGTAAGAGCAAATACACCTGTAGGTTCTCAAAATATTTTTTTTTGCTTCCTAGATGGCCTCAACTGACAAACAAGCTGCAGCACATTATGGTGACAATTTTTTAAAATTTTTCTTAAAGAAAAATAAACCTCTAGATTTTCAATATGTTGCAGGAGAGGACTAATTATACAAATAAGGGAAGATTTCTTTTAGACGACCTACATGTGAATATACTGTCTGAAAAAAAAAGTAATTTTTTGCAAATGCTTGTTATTCTCAAACACATGGTTAAACAATGAATATAGATCAGCTTGATATTTTTATGTGAAGCTAATCACAAGCAATCAGTTACAAGCATAAATAATCTGGGGCTCCTTCAAGAATGCTAATGTGTCAGAAATTTATTGTAAACTTGACTCCAAATGTGTTCCTTTCTGGAGTTCTCACCACGTCACCAGATTTATTCTCGTTCTACATACCCTTTGGGATGGCAGAGCCGTGGTTCCCCTCTAACACCAGGCAAGGAAAGCGCACAAATGATGTATATGTAGATGTCAGAAGGAAGCTCGTAAGGGACAACTTCATATTTCGGCACAGTTTAATGTGCCCCCATTGTTCAAGAAAACAAAATGATGAGTTACATTCGATATATGCATCATCTAAAAAACGCACACAATTTTTTTTCAGTGATATTTAACAGAGTCAAGCTACATCTCTGGCTGGTTTTGGATGGAATAGCCCAGGTTGACAGTTACAAAAGCTGATGTATGTCAGCACTGAAAATATAAGGGAAAAAAGGCAATTTAAAATGCCTCACTCAATTTACTACTTTTCATAGCTTACGCCTTGACAGGTGTTTTTTATCCTAAAATGGTTTCATTGCCAAAATCAACGGGAATGACCGTCATCACATTAACAAGTTTCAACTGTATAACAAGTAATAACAAACATGTGCTTACTTTTTCTGCAATCAAGATGTAAATTACATCGTTGAGTTGCAGGCTTCAGTGAAAAATCACTGCTTGTGATGTCACTGCTGAGTGAGTACGGCACTGCTAGTGACGCAACATGTGATTCCAGTGCCTTTCACCCCACCCCATGTTATTTCATGAGCAGTTGGCATCAGGATCAACCAGCTTGCATGATGCACTTATGAAGTGTAATTTCATGTGTGCCAATAAGCATACTGCAGTGCTAATTTACAGTGTAGTTTGTGGCTGTGGAGCACACTCATATTCAGTATGCCATGTGAACTAGGGGAGCATTTTCTGGCATAAACATTAGATGAGTGAAGACCCCAAAAAAATGTAACCACTGTTTACGTGCATTTGACAACCCGCATGTAGAACCAGAGACACAGAAAAAAATTGACAGCATATCATGATCTCAATCATGTCATTGTGTCCGTGTTTCTGTCTCCTGTTCTGCATTTGTTAATCTTTTTGTGTAGTTGCTGGATTTTAGCCCAACAGCAGGGGTCAGCAAATAGAGCACATCCAGAACATGCAATGCATACATTTCCTCATTCTCCGCATTCCTCATTCAAGTAATGTTGAAGAAGTAACCATGCGAAGAAACAATACAACAGTGAAGCTGGCTTCAGTACACTACAACATGTAACAATATACAGTATGCCTCCGTGTTTCCCAAACCGTGTGTCAGGACCCCCATTGAGGCCGCGATAGCCTAAACGGAGCCCAAGAGAAAACAGATGAAGTGAGGGCAATATGCCACAAAACCAAGGAAACTATCTCTCTACGACTGCATTATATTGAAGTTGTTTTACAAAAATGCAAGTTCAGTTCAGCACACAATCAGTCGGGAAACAAGCTAACTCGCAGCAATGCTTTGAATCAAGTGTGCCGCAGTATTCCTCACTGTATCATGACGAGACCGTGGACCTACATCGGACGCTACTTGCACGCACTAGTATAACATTCATATTTCTTTATTTATTTCGAGAACCCCAAGGGTCCGGAGGACATTACATGGGGGGTGGGAACTGGAGCGTAAGATACATTTACAGCAACTTGATAGAAACAAACAAGCAAGCAGAAAAGAACAACACAATTAGCAGTAAGTAAAGAGGAAAATAAAGAAACGACGACAGTACAATCTTATATGAAAACAAGTATTAAAGCGTGAAACAGGGAGTTCGTTCACATAAGTACAGATAATTAACAAATATGATAAGGGGGAGGTGAAACATTTCATAGCAACTGACATACAAGCATGGTGGTCTTGTGGGTGGAGTGAACGGGAGAGGGTGTTACAAAATAGTGTATGGTAGATAATAGTTGCGAGAGGTTGTGGGAGGTTGTTCCATTCGATGGCAGTTGAACAAAAGAATGATCTGGATAATGCATTGGTATTACAATGAAAGCATGTGACCTTATTAGTGTGGTGGATGCGAGGAAAAATGACACTCGGGCGGGTGATGGGCGATTGGTGTGGTGGCAAGATGAAAAAGAACCAATGGAAGAAGGCTAACTTGGCAATACGGCGACGATGTTCGAGTGAGTCGAGATTAAGGTTTGCTTTTCACGCGGTTACAAGGGATCGAATTTGTAGTCGTTGGAAATGAAACGGGCAGCCCGATTCTGGATGGCTTCTAGGGCGTCGCAGAGATACTTTTGGGGAGGGTCCCAAATAGGTGATGCATAGCTTGCTTCGTACAAGAGCCGTGAAGGTTAGGAGCTTAAGATGGAGCCCGCCAACCTGAGGGTGCGTCTAACAAAGCCTAGGGAGCGAGAAGCGTTAGTTATTATGTGGTTGATGTGCTCGTTCCAAGTTAGGTTGGAGGAAAGGTGGATTCCAAGATATTTGTAAGAATCTGCTCGGGTTAATGTGATATCACTTAGAGTGTAGGGGAAGGGAGGAAGGCATGAGACCCGTCTTCGAGAAAACGACAAAATGCGACACTGTGCAATGTTCAGAGGCATTTGCCACTCATTGCACCAACGCCGGATTAGTTAAAGGTCGCTTTGTAAGGTTAGTTGGTCAGAAGGAGAGAGGATTTGCCTGTACACTACACAGTCGTCAGCAAAGAGACAAATCGTGGAAGATATGCCTGAAGGAAGGTCATTTATATAGATAAGGAAAAGGAGAGGGCCGAGGACTGAACCCTGAAGGACACCAGAAAGCACAGGTACATCTGGGGATAGGTGGTTGTTGCAAGTAACAAATAACGTACGATTAGTCAGAAATTGAGCTATCCAATGGACGACATACGGGTCGAGGTTAAGCAGATAGAGTTTGTATAGAAGCTTAGAGTGCGGCACCATATCGAAGGCCTTGTGAAAGTCTAAGAAAGCGGCGTCAGTCTGATGATTATTGTCCGCGTGGAGAAAGATGTCGTGAACAAAACTGACTACTTGAGTTTCACACGAAAAGAGGTTTCGAAACCCGTGGTGCAAGTGATAGAAGAAGCATTTTTCTTCAAGGTACTTAACTACGTTGGAGTATGCGTTCGAGAATTTTACATACTATAGATGTGAGTGAAATGGGGCGGTAGTTATTAATGATGAGGCAGCTGCCTGATTTGTGAATAGGGACAATCTTCGCCATCTTCCAGTCCTGCGGTATGGCAGAATCTTGGAGTGACTGAGTAAATATGCAACATAGAATCTTGCTGGAAATAGATCTCGTGCTGTATAGAACCTTCGGGTTAATAGAGTCCGGACCAGCACTCGACGACAGCTTAAGTGACTCAATGATTTTACAAATGCCATGAGTGCTGATATGAATGGGGACCATAGGTGACAAGGCGATTACTGATAATGGAGTTTGGGTGTACCCGTTATCGGTGTTGAAAACGGATGAAAACAAGGAAGCGAAAGCGTTGGCGCAGTCGCTGTCGACGGGTGTCAGTTAGACTGATACGGTGGGATTTTAGTGGAGATAAGATTTTCCAAAATTGTTTTGGTTTATTCGTCAAGAGAGACGGGAGGTCGATGGTAAAGAACTTATGTTTCACTTCCTTGATCGAGCACCTGTATTCCCGTTCACAGTAGTGAAATTTAGCCCATGATACGTTGTCGCCAAGACGCTTTGCTTTCCTGAATAAGCGCTTTTTCTTGGTTAGCAAGATTTTAACACTTTTCGTGAACCAAGGATTGTGATCATAGGATTTCACTCTTATCTTTGGAACATTGTACTCGGTAAGGTAGTTTATGTTGTCACGAAAGAGGGACCAGTTATCCTCAATGGAGTGAGGCAAGGTGCCATGAAATGAATTTTCATACAGAGCTTCAAGACCCTCGTTGATGGCTTGGAAGTTAGCTCGAGCATAGTCGTATATGGTTTTATCGTTGAATTTATGAACATTTGGACTACTTGAAGAGATATCTTAGAAAATGGCCTTGTGGTCACTGAGACCATCAGTGACATGCAAAGAAGTGATGTGCTCAGGATGGGAGGTTAAAACCAAGTCAAGGGTTGACTGCGTGGCATGAGTTATTCGGGTAGGACGTGGAACGACATGCGATAGATTAAATGTAAGGCATAAATCCACAAACAGTGTCTCTTGTGAACTCCGGGAAAGATTGCCGTGGAGCAAGTCCCAATTTATTGACCGTATATGTATCAGCGTATATTGAAGGTGTATATTACTGTATATGTATCAGGGCAGATTTCAAGCTTCCTGAGCGCGCACAGACGGTGATCTCAGTTGTCTCGCGACGTAACAGACGGAGAAAGACACCGGCTGACATACACAGACATCCCGAAGGCTATGCCCATCTTTGTTGATGCACCCACGAGTCCACAGGAAGACTGCCGAAGCTCTCCCACTCGTATTAAGTACCTGTAGCTTGAACTACAAAGAGTTTAGTGCACACTCCACAAAACGAGAACAGCTGATTGCTGCTTTCATGGGCGCGGCCATGCGAGCGGCCATGCGAGCCGAGAAGGACCGTTCAACAGAGGAGGAATTTTAGGTAAGTTCGAGCGTGGCGCCAGTCGTCGGTGCAAAATTTCCAGAGTGAACCGAGTTCGATCAGCTCAGGTAACGCTTTTTTCATTCTTTTTCTTTCTAGTAATATTTATCATTCTTTTTGATTCATTTCCAATTCTAATTCCAATTCCAGCTCAACCGCTCAGCGCGCTGACACTAGTGCAACGTAGAGTCAATAAATCTTTCGCTTCCTCGCTTCCCTAAGGAGAAGAGTACTTGAAGTATATTCCTGTTGTGTGATTCCTTTTTTCCCTCTCTACGTTCCAGAAACATACGGTTTCTTAGCCAAGACAATATAGTTGCGAGCGCAGTTGACTTACAGAAGTATCCCATACAGATCCCGTACCGTGAAGTCCACCACCCCAAACGTGGTTGCCACGGTTTCGGTTTTGGCCATTTGCATGTCAAAATTCAGGGATTGATATTTTAATACACGTAGCGTTTCAAAAATTTTAAACGTGGATTTTAACTAGGACAGTCTCTCATATCGGTATCTGGCTTTGTTCAAGACGTCCTTATTAGAGTTAATTAATGAATTTAATTGATTAGTCATCCTTATTAGTCATTACAGTCTCTCTTGGAAAAGATACGCGCCCGTAGAACTCAACTGTGAAAATTACGTGCTCTCGTGACTTTTTTATAAAAGTTTGTCCCCCCCCCCAAGCTGAAACACACACACACACACAAAATAAACGAGGTGCCACAAACGCATACTTCGTGGTCGTAGCATATTTTAATGGATATTTTTTTAAATAAAACAACTAGGACTATGTGTACATTAGTTTCGCACGTACGCGTACGCGAGTGGTGGAAAACCTTATCTGCAAGGTATTTTGGCATTCTAATTTGCATAATTCACTAAGATGTATTTTGTGTGTGTGAAGCTCTTTTTCTTCCTTCGAGAAACAGAAAGAGCAGAATTGCTGGCAATCGGTTTAGATATAAGATGAATCCTTCATCTATATGCTTCAAATTATTATCCCCAGAGGTGACATTTGTTTTTAGTGCACCGTTTCAGATTTTCCATTATCGAGATACTTCGCTCGCACTAACTCTGAAGTCGGCAAGGGGGAGCGAGCCCTAACCTAACCTAACCCAACCTAACCTAACCTGAAGGAGAGCACTGCTGGACATGGAGTTAGAGATTGGGAAGTACGGCATTTTCAAAGAGGTCCTCGGAGGGAAAATTCGAGGGTGGGGGGTGGGGGACAGAGCCAGCACTGTGAAAACTCGAGGAGCGGTGGACTGTTCCCCCTGCCCCCACATTCCGATTTATACCGAAACTAAACAGGAGCAGCTTTCCAAGCTAGGGCTCCGGAACGAACCGACAACAGTAAAAAAACAATAAAAGAAAAAGAAAAACAAGAAAGAAAAAAGAGGAAGGAAGCACAAAAAAGATATATTCGCTTGAACCGCAACGGGTCAAAAAACATTGCAAACTCGTTTTTCTTGTGCCAGTCATCGGCATTTTTAGCAGCTTTTCTGAACCGTGATGTGGATTACAGGCCCAAATAATCACAAATGAGCAAGCACGCATCCTCGCTGCTTAATTTTTAGTCACTTTATGTCGTTTGAAGTGCAAATTGTTGCGCCTACCACTAGCGCCACATTCGCGTTCAAATTGCTCCTGTGTTGAACTGTCCTTGTCGGCTCGCATGGCCGCGCCCATGAAATCGGCAATCAGCTGTTCTCGTTTTCTGGAGTGTACACCAAACTGTTCACAGTTCCAGGTACAGATACTTAATCCGAGTGGGAAAGCCTCGGCGGTCTTCCTGTGGATTCGTGGGTGCATCAACGAAGATGGGCATAGTTTTCGGGATGGCTGTGTGTTCGACAGCTGATATCTGTGCGCTGAACTAACTTCTATTTTTTAAAAGCAACTTCAATATATTGCAGTTCTAGCGTGATAGTTTCCTTGGTTTTGTCGCATATTGCGTTCATTTCATCTGCTTTTTCTTTTCGCCAACTGGTGAAAACCCTGCTTTGACTATTGCGGCCTCCCTAAGGTTTATGTGTCAGTTTTGGAAACACTGATATTGTTACATGTGACACATTGTAGTGTACTGCAGCTAGCTTCACTGTTTGACTCATAATTTGCACGGTTACTTCTTTAATATTATTTGGAATACTTTCATCTGATACTGTACCATTAAATAGGATAGAAATTCATTATGGTTCAGAATTATTTTTCCTTTGCAATGTTCCCACACTGATCTTGATGACAAGTTGTCTCTCATTAAATTCCTTTTGGGTTGTATTTCACACTGCTTACAGCATAATGTGAGAATGAGAAAATGTATGCTTCACATGTTCTCAGCATCCTCTACAGCAACTGCTCCTCGGCTTAAAATCCAGAAACTACACACGAAAAAAAAAAAAAACTGTAGAACAGACGACACACCAAAAAAGACACGACAAAATGATTGGGACTGTGTTATGCTATACTTTTTTTGTGTGTGTGTGTGTCTCTGGTTCTGCATTTTTGTGAACATGTGCCATGTTGCCGGCACCCTTGCCCTCGTCACAAAAACACCCTCAGACATAAATATGCAGACAAAAAAGTAGAGAACTCCAACTTAACATAACAAGAGAGAACAAAGATGGGGACACAGGAAGCTTCTAGAGTCTCGAAACATACGCAGTGACCCCTCGGTTTTTAAGAAAAACCGTGGCCCTTCCCCGAACAATACTCCCATCTCCTTAAATAATGACCGGTTGTGCAATCGCTCATTCAGTTTGGCACTGATGATCTCTGTCGCATGACGGATGAAACGTCTGAGTAAACCTTGTTATTTTGTTATGTTAAGTTGGAGTCTCTACTTTTTTGTCTAGTTATGTCGTCTCCCGGCTTTTGGAGTATTTTTGCATAAAGATGCAGGTTGTGAGAGGCACATAAACACTGCTTACATTGCTAACCTGTCTATCACAAGACATGTGAAAGGATTGCCAAATTAAAATTCAGTAATACAAAAATGATTCTGAAATACATAATTCCAATAGAAGGGAGAGTAAACATTGGAATAACAGGTAAAGGTAAAGCACTGAAGTGTTGGCATTCTTCTGATGTGTATGATATACTGCTCTATTTAACCCATGACATATATGTTGTCAAACATTAACTTCTTGCATTCAACATCAAGATGCTGTACCTATTCCATCTAAGCGACTCGTCTTTACACGGACACGTGGCACGCCATTTTGGCACAAAGATTTGATATCTCTGCTTGTTGGACATATCAAGCAAATACTGTGCCAAAATTGTGTTACCTACATGACATACTGCTTTGCTGAGATATATTACGGAAGAAATACTCCTGAAGCGATTAAAGGAAGTGCATACGAGTACATATGCTTTGCAAACTTGTTCCAAAGTTCCAAGTGTTGAATTGGCAAAGCGTCAGTCATCTCATAACAAAGTGATGAAAGAAACTAGTGAGAAATGCGAAGCCGCAAGCACTGTTGAATGGCCATGTTCACAATGGGCAATGACGCTTTTCACTTTGTGTACCGCGGACCGACTATGCTCACTGAGTGGTTTGCAGTATCTATGATTGATGTAGGCCATGGCAACTACCGATGCACTTTGCAGAGTGTGCAATGATGTCTTTTGTGAACGAGACAAACCTCAATATATTCCCACGTAATTTTGATCCTACAATTAATTGAGTTGAGGGTTTCAGGTATTGAAGTGTGCACCTCTCTTCTGATATTTAGTGGGAATCACACATTAGTTACGCATCCTCTAAGCCTCTTAAAAAAATTGTCTTCTTGAAGTGGACACGGAAACTACCTTTCGCAGACAGTACTCTGCTGGCTTACAAAACCCTTGTACAAAGTGCCTTAGAAACGGTACAAATGATATCACACTGTCCATCATAAAAACAAATGACATCATACTGTTCAACAGTGCCACCGATTTGGTACAGTTGAGCTACGCTCAAAGCTAGGGGGGACGAGTTCGCATAAAAAAGGCACAGTCTTGAGGGGATTATGGTGATCTTTGACAGAGCACGCGATTTTCGGTCCTACTTTTCTTTCAAGAGGAGGCAGTGAACAAGTGCCCATTCGTGGAACCCAGCCCTCCCCTTCCGATTTGTTTCGGTATCAGTCTGTCTACCAATGTCATGATGACATTTATATTCTGTCGAGTTTATTACATGCTGTCCAGGACATATATGTAGGTAGGTAGGTATACCAAGAATTTTTTTTATTACTACCCTTTTTTTGTAGTTTGTATCCCTCGAAAAACCATTGCACAGCACCAGAACACAAAGGCTACATAATGACTCAGTTTCACCAACCTTTTCAGCATCTGAACTAAAATGAACGGTCATTAAACTATCTGCTTCACCACATCACCGATGGAAAAAAAGAAGTGTCTGTTAAGGGTCTGTTCGAGGATTGGCAACCCTTGATATTGGTTCAGTTAACCAGAGTTGGTGAAACCGGGCCTATGGAAGTCACCGAAACATTCATCACATCACAAACCAAAGTTTGTAAAAAGAATTGAGTGCTAGCATGAAGTTTTGGCAATTCTGAGTAGCATTATAACTGCTGCCTATGTAGCTGCTGCATAATTACAAGTAATTCAGAAAAAGTAGTACAAAATTTGAGGGTACTCTACTCTATCTTCCTGTGCATGGTATTGAAAACTGTGATGATTCCAAGTGCTCATCGTCTTGGCCCAGATTCTGTAGCAGATTTATCAGCCATTTGTGTTCCTATTTGTGGTACTGTGGCAAACTAGTCACTCCACCCACATACCAGCATTCCTAGGTTACACATACCATGTGGTTGATATACGAAGAGGGGAGTCAAGTCCTGTAGATTGCATAAACAAAATACAGAAACTGACACTGAAGATTTTTGTTTAAGTTTAATTTGTACAAGGTTTCGCATGGAGGTCCACGCTTCCTTAGGTCCTACCTGAGGAAGTGTCGGTTTCTGTATTTTGTCTGTATCATGTAGTTATAAGAGTGGTTTAAACCACCTCACAGAAGTTGCAGATGCTGTTCATCAACTTTATTTTGAGATGGACAGAGAGTTTCATTGCCTGGGGCGATACTCTACCTGCTGCTTGTGGTGTGAGGAAGGAAATAATGTCCCATGGAGTCCAAATTTGCCAAAAGAGCTTCGAGAGCAGGTATTCGTGGGCTCGATTTAGCTATAGGCCAATAAATTTTAGAGAGAGGAGCAGGAGTTCAGATTATTGAGATCTCAAAATGGCAGTTTGGAAGGCTCAGTAGTGTGGGCAATGACAAAGAATATACTCTGGATCTTCTACAGCACTGCAGTGACAGCACCTGAGAGAGCCAACTTGCCTCATGTGGTAATGACACTGAGCTGTAAATGCCCCATTGAGTCACAGTGCACCACATTGGCGAGAAGTGTTTTGTGGCACCCAGAAACCAAGCTCTGGGCCAACATTTCTCAGTATAGACGGGACGAAAACGTCAGTTGTCCATTGACACGAACACTATTTAAACTATCCATTGATATGTTGGTGAACGAGATCTGCTTTCTACATGACCAGTAACATTCCTTTGCTATCTTTCACTGTGATTTAATTAAACACATCCCTCAAGTGACGGCGTTTTCCGGCACAGTTTTACCTTGCTAAACCACTTTTCGCGGCGCTTATCAAACATAACATTAGCGGTTCTTCGCAGGCCGAGGCCGAGGAAAGCAAGAGACGTTTCCATGATGTTTACCGTGATGTACGTGATTACCGTCGTGACAAATGGTCGACACAGCAGTTTTGCGGTACGTTTTATGTGTTGCCTATCGTGGACATTTTTCGCTACCAGATTGCCTGTCGAAAACAGCTACGACTGCATCAATGTCACTTCACCAAAGAATTCATTCATAAGTTACACGCGCGTGTTAGCACACCAAGTCGTTACACGTCTGAAAAATACCTGACGAAATCGGCAGAAGAAACATATGCTTTATTCGAGCTTGCAGTGATTATCCTTTTCATGCAGCACATCACGCAACACCATACAGCTCCGTCGTTACTCCATTTTCTCTAATAGCCTCGTCCCCAATAGTAGCCGAACGGCCGAACCTCTGAAGCGTTGTTTTCCTAGTATTCATACGCGTAGTTATTTACGCCTCTAACTTAATTAATTTAATGAATAATTGAGAGATACATGCTGAATACCACACAGAATTGCATAAAGACTCGTTATTCTGGAGTGTGACCTTCTTAAACACTGATTTTCTCACGTAAAACCATGCTTAACACTGGACTGCATAGACCCATTGTAATTTATTTTGACAGTTTGAATTTGAAAGGATTGGGATTTGAAGGGTGGATTTCTTAGCGTGGATTTCAAAAGTTTTATTATTAAGAGTGGGTAACAGGGTACACCCACACACACAGTGCACAAAATCGCAAGGCATAACGAGAGTTATTTTAACTAGACCAAAGATAACATTTTTGCGGGTGTTTCTACAAGCTATGCTGGTTATAACGACCACTGGAAGCTATTTACGAGGTGTTTCCCTTTGTTTCAATGTTGCACATGTGAGTCAGTAGTTTCGAAACCCAGCGACATGTCATTTACGCTCTCAACTCACCCATTACGGCGTTCCCGTTGTCTCAAGAAGTCCGGGATCGAAATATTAGTAAACACGACGGTGACAAATCCAACTTTTCTGGCAAGAGCGACTGTGGTGCAAGACACAAGACGCAAGTATCACAACCGCCGGCATTCCACGCAAGCACAACCGCTCTGGATCGGCTTGTCTATACACACTGCGGTGGCGGCCCTTTCCCAATGTTGCCAGTGTGCCGCTGTTGAAGCCTGATGAACGAGACGGAAAGTGACTTCCCCAAATTCTCTCATCAGAACTCCACTGGGAAGACATTTAGGTGAATAGATTCTGCTTGTCGGGTATATTTCAACGATTTTATGAAGTCGTGTGCTGCTTCTCTAAAAGTTATCGTAGTATTCGCTTGCTTCCTTTGTTTATAATAGTGCCAATTAAAGTTATATAACCATCTTCGCACTTACAGTAGGCAGATTTGCATGTACGACTCCGAAACAAGAACGGACAAGAAGATGGCCGAGATAATAGCGTTGCAAGCCTCCGTTGCAAGGCTATACATGCGTCGATCGTTTCTCCGAAATATATCCCAAGCCACTCGCAACCGGACGTTCCCAAAATCATCCTGTCAAGATATCCCATGGAAGTCCACGCAAAGTTTCAACGGGACGTCTTGCGATTTCGGATATTCCGGGACTGTGGGGACATCCACAGGATAGTACGTGTTGTTTGGGTTGGGAGGTGTAGAGCAAGGTGTAGAGCTCGTGACTGTTCACATATTCCAAAATGCAACGGCAGCATTACCTTCATCATCGGCGCCTCACAAGCGAATGATCGTCAAAGGGGTCGTGTACCTTTCCACTACAGATCATATTAAATGTTAGGGGACAAACAACATGATGGTTTGTCTGAACGGCGGCTAATATATCAAGATGCTTTGCATTAGCTTTCGCCAAGAGGGTCAGGAAACGCTAAGTTCACTGACACTTTTGGAATACAACAGTGTTCGCAACACACGTAACAGTATGCTATGTTTCGCGGTGAATAAGAATACCTTCACCATTCATATTGACATAAAGGCGTATCCGCATGGCAATAAATGAACAGTTTGTGGTGACCATGTTGCCGAACAAGATTGAATATGAGTGATGACTACCGTTGTAAAAAACTGTTTTTGCCTTCCGGGTATAATTTCTTTCATTGCATGTATGATTCAAGTTTTTAATTGCATTAGTAGTGCGACAATCTTGAGATAACTATTGACGTCTTTTCTGACAGTTTCTTTTTTTTTCCTGAGATAACGCAATATATAAACATCAATCTTTCTTACACGATTTCATGCACCGTGTTTTTGAGATTTTCTTGCTAGGAGTATACCGCAGTGCACATTAAATGTATAAGCTTTGCTATATCTTTTTTACATAAGTCTGTTCACCACTTGCAAACACAATGTTCAAAACCTTTGCATGGGTGCAGAGCATACTTCACTAGAGGCACTCCTGCGTATTGCTATCTGCATGCTCCTGGGGAAAGGAATATTCCCTTTCACTGTCATGCATTCCAAAAAACAATACATAAATTTAAACTAAAGCGTAATAAACCTCGTCAGTTTCCATTGCCGTCAGTGCCCATTGGAGTATTAGGAAGTCAAACACGTTTCGAGTGGAAAATATTTTAAATTAGAATGATTCACTTAGGTATTCAGTGCTCACCAACTTGCTCTATCCATCGAGTTTGTCTTTCATTATCTTCCTCCTTTCATCTATGCATGAAATAGTCCCACCCGCACAACATATGTTTGCTAACATTAATTCAATTCAGACGGTGATCATGATGGTTCGATGCTAAACCAATTGCCCAATTCGTTCGGTTTGTCCGTTTAGATGATGGACACTGGAAGTCGCTGGGAAGGCTTGTTAGCTTACCTCAATTGGTAGAGCCTCTGACCGGCAATCCAGAAGATGTGAGTAGTAAAGGGACGGTTAGAAACTACGGGGTGGCGAAACTACAGGAACCCTGCCCTGAGCCCTGCGCGTATTTTTCCCTGCGCGGCGCGTCCCTGCGCGTATTTTTCCCCGCGCGGCGCGTGTGCGGAGGGTTGTCCGCGCGCTTATCGGCGGGGGAGGGCTGCGCGTGCGCTCATCGTAGCGTATTTTTCAGCCTGGGCAGACTTCTTTGGCCATATGTGGGCCGACTTCACATATTTTTCCGATACAACAGGTGAGCGGTTTACATGCAGAGACATGCAAAGAAGGGTCGTACACAAAAAAGGACAAGTGAAAATATATTTAATAATGTCATTCAAGTTGAGATATATTTATTAAAGCCAATAGTGCTGGGAATTGTGCCAATTGTGATGCCAGTCAGGTGAAGGAGAAAAACCCAGCCAAAAAAACTTCACCACCTGTAACAGGGCGGTGCTCGGGTGGAGGGTTGCTGTGGTAGGCGGAGCGTGACCGGAGGGCTGCGTGCGCGCTTACCATTCACCCTGGGCTGACTTCTTCCACCATTTTCCTACTTGGGCCGAATTCCTTCCCGCGACATGTGGGCGGTGCTCGGTTGGGCGGCTGCTGTGGTGGGCAGAGCGTTACCGGAGGGCTGCGTGCGCGCTTACCCTTCACCCTGGGCTGACTTCTTTCACCATTTTCCTACTAGGGCCGACCTCCTTCCCGTGACAGGTGGGCGGCGCTCGAGTGGAGGGCTCCTGTTTTGGGCGTCGCGTGGCCGGAGGGCTGCGTGCGCGTTTACCATTCAGCCTGGGACGCCGACTTTCGTCATTTTTCAGCCTGAGTCGACTTGAATCGTAATTTTTCCAGCTACAACAGGTGTGCAGTTTACATGCAACGGATAGCCATACACAAAAGATCAAGTGAAAATATATTTATTAAAGCCATTAGGAATTATGTTATGACTCTGCGTGAATGGGAAAAACTTAGCCAAAAATCTGAAATAGAAGGAACACAATACACGTAACAAAGAATATACTTATTACAGGTATGATACATTAGCATTGAATAGGTATGACAAATCAAACACAATATTTTTATTAACAGTAATCACAAGTTTTCAATGAATCAGAATTGATAGCGCATTTAATCAAAGAAGATATTCTTAATCAATACGATTACAATCAAAATTACAAATTGTATTATAAAACGTCAATATTCCTATACGTGAGAACCATCAGTGCAATAGCGCGAAGTTCTGATTGTTGTATGCAGTTAAATGGGAACAGCACAGACCCTGGAAGACTATGGGACACGAACACAAGAGGAAATAAAATCTATACCACTACATTGGTTAATCAAAACAACATAGTAATCTATCATTCAGAAAATGAAAAAATCAAACTCATCAGGAAATAGACATGTTAAAAATGAACTTCACCACATAACACGCTCCTAGCCAACAATCAGAACAAAGAACGACACGAACACAAGAGGAAATAAAATCTATTCCAATACAAAGAAGATATTCTGCTTCATCGCATAGCACGCTCCTAGCCAACAAACAGAACAAAGAACGACACGAACACAAGAGGAAATAAAATCTATACCAATACAAAGAAGATATTCCACTTCACCACATAGCACACTCCTAGCCAACAAACAGAACAAAGAACGACACGAACACAAGAGGAAATAAAATCTATACCACTACAAAGAAGATATTCTTAATCAATACGATTACAATCAAATTACAAATTGTATTATAAAAAGTCTGAGACGTGAGAACTATCTTTGCAGTAGCGTGAATATCTGTCATAACATTTCGAGCGCATTAGGGAATCTCAGTTTCATATTCCAACATTACTCAACTTTTAATTTCTTGTTAAGTGAACAGCATAGACGTAAGGAAATAATGAGAAACAACACAATCAACAGCTACAATTAATAGAGAGCCAAACCTGCGCTCCATCCAACACATAGAGAAATAATAGCTAATCAATTTATCAAAGGCGAAATAGCACAAACTTAACGCTGAAGAACAGAGGAACACGCGGCGACACGTAAACAACAGAGGAAAATAATCTAGCATTGAACCATCATAAAATCAACCAATATACAATTTTCATTCTAACAAACACTACGAACCTTGATGGAGGTACCCAAGACGTAGAAAATATGCACTGTTTTCACTCTTTTCCTCAAAGCCAGGAGCCTTTATGTCTCTGTCTACAGGGTGTCCCAGAAAACGTGTCATTGAATTATAATAAAAAACTACACCACCTAGAGTCATGCGGTCAATGGCATTTGTTCTTACTCGTTTTTTGCCACCTCCTCATGTGAATGTCGTATAACGTAAATTTAATTATGTAAATTTTTGCGAGCTTAAGTCGGAAATTTGCCTAGTAAAGGTGACTTTTTTACCCCACCAATGTGAAGAGCGTGTCTAATTTAGTGAAATTAATTATAATTGACAGGGATATTCAGGAGCTATCCCATCGGCAAAAATAGCCGAACATCATGCTCTACGGAGGTCGCACTGAATAGCGCACGATGAATTTTTCAGCGCAATCTTTGTCAGTCCGACGAAAGGAGGTTGGAAACCCAGCCCTCCCCGGCATCACAGAAAGAGATAAAACAGGCACGGCTTATCACGTCCGGCCTTCGTTGGGATAATGCTTTCCCTCTCCCAATTTTAGGAACTGTTACATTTTCTACTATGACTCTGTGGGCTGGCTTCGGAACCTCCTTTCGTCGCACTAAGAGCGATTGCGCTCAAAAAGTCATCGCGCGCTATGGTCCGGTGCTCCGAAAAGCATGATATTCGGCTATTTTTTCTGATGGGATTGCTCGTGAATATCACTGTGAATTATCATGAATTTGAGTGAATTCGGCACGTTCTCCATATTGGTGGGGTAAAAAAGTGACCTTAACTTGGCAAATTTCCGAGTTCAGTCCGCAAATATTTACAGAATTAAACTTACAATAGATGACATTCACATCAGGAGGGGGCAAAAACCTAATAAGAACAAATGCTGTTGACCGCATGATTCTAGGTGGCGTAGTTTTTTTATTATAATTCAATGACACGTTTTCTGGGACACCCTGTATGTGGCCATAGCACCACGCATGCTTTATCACTCAAAGGGTTAGGGGTTATATTACTTCGTCCAGCAAACGGGACGCTCTAGAGGTCAGATAAGAGAGTTCAAAGGCGATAAATTCTATTGTGCAGCGCAAATAGATGTCGCTATCACTCGCTGGGGTCACTATCTTTTCGCATCCTTTCCCTGAAACGGAAATCTTTCGTCAAAGTGGTTGACAAGTCGGCTAAGTTTGTAGAGATGCGACATTGTTATTGAAGATGTAGCGAAAGTCCAAATTATTAATTGGTAGCAATGATTTAATTACATCAATTTTTGTAATATCTTGCAATAGAAATTTCTAATGAACCACACAGAAATATCAAATGTGAAATGCAACTCAGAGTTATGAGGCATTACAATCTTAGAGATACTTACTTATGTCAATCGAGTGAACAATTGAAGCAAATGCAAGACAATAATTATTTCAAGCAGTAAGTTCACAACTCATAGAGTATCAGACGAGTGAATACTTGAAACAAAGTCAAAACAATAATTCTTACGACAAGTGCAGATTATAGTATTCTAAACCAGATAATAAAATTTTAATCAATAAAATAAACATAGATATGCTTTTAATTAAGTGTAGATGTGCACTTGAAAACAGAAGAGACAATTGCTCTACATTGAAAAGATGGACAGATTTTGTACTCGATACCATAAGTCATGGGAAGATGTGATAAAAAACTGCTTCGAAAAGGAGGAGCCGCGAAATGATTTCATTATCGCTGCATTTCAATACGTCCTAGACATGGTCGTATTCGAGGGAATATGGTACAAACTACAGAACTGAAGGTGCAAGGATTTATATGCCGAATCTACAATACTTATAAAAATATCTGCACATCAACGTCGGAAGGGCCACTAGGATTGATGGCGGAGTTTTTGAGATTTGCTAACGAAGAATTGAAATACACTAGACCAGATGTAATTGTAATCATTGCAACGGGCATTGCCTTCATCAAGAAAGCAGTCGGATCAAATTATCATATACAAGCTGTCTATATCGCACGTTTCATTACGGATTTGTTGAAATTGCACATATCTGAGATGGAAAGTACATAAATTCTTATCACGTGATATGTTCCAACACCACGGCAACGCAATTATTTTCTTCTACCAGTCTCTGCAACGATGTCGTTCAACAGAAGTTCAATATTGTCGTGCAAGGTCTGATGTATTATCACCTGTTAAAACTCAACAAACGTATCAATTGCGGTGGACCACCGGACGATTTTCATCTGATACTCTCTTGTACGCCATTCAAGAATCTTCATACAAAGAAAGGAAACATCAATAAGAGACTGTGCAAGTTCATCGCGACAAAGTGCAAATTGTTGAAGCAATACAAACACGGCGACAACATGGCGCCTGCGTTAATCAACGCTGGATTCAAGCGCCCAATAATCAGAATAAACTATTTAATGTCTTCGGAAGTCGTCAAAGAAGACAACAAACGAAAACTTCAAAGTTTGAAATAGAACTGTAATCTATCGAAATAAACAAGTGTATAACTGAAACAATAAATGTAATCTTTGTCATCATTATAATGCATTCTGCGCATCACAATGAAAACACCTTACGATTAGATTGAAGATCGCTAAGGAAACGAATATTCCACAATTTGTGTAAGAATTCTCTAATGGAATGAGACCCGACCACCAAATAGGTTTTACTCGACTACTCTCTGACATGTTCATCACCGAAGGATAGAATTGCCGGAGAAGGATCGGTCATTGAAATTGAGAGACATGATACATCAGTCTATGATTGCAAAAAAGGATCACTAATCTCATGTGAAAACTTATCATATTTCTCAATCAGTTGCTCTAGCCTAGACATAGTAAAAGAAGAAGAAAAGGCGTCTTTGACAAGCAACTCGATTGGAGTATGGAACAAATAAATAAATATTTTTATCAGCACAGTTCTCCATTTGTATGACTGAGCCGTCCAAGATATGACAAAACTGGAAATAAGGCAAGATAACTGATTGCGGCGGGATAAGTCAAAGCGTTCGCGACACTGTCATCGACTTTTACAACCGCATTCGGGTTCAGTGCATGGGAGATAATACGAAGCCTTCGCGAAAAGCGAATCTATTTTCAGATGCCACAATGCAAACGAAAGATTTTACGAGCATGACGTGCAGGCCAAGTCTACATTTCTAATCATGTAGTTTTCGTAACACACGGCACACAAACTTATATGAAATAATTTCCAAGTGGCAATCAGATTTTGGGAGCAGCGGATCACACAACAGCCATCAGAAGTGCTTAACCAATATACAATGAAGATGAGCGTTATGCATAAACACAATGGAATATATGTTATATTAATTATAATAAGCAGATCAGCACAGGTCACACATAAAGGTAGATCCAATTCACAAAATATACCGCCGCAATCAGTTATCTTGCCTTATTTCCCGTTTTGCCATATCTTGGACGGCTCATTTTTCCTATCCAGTCATACAAATGGACAACTGTGCTGACAAAAATATTTATTTATTTGTTCCGTACTCCAATCGAGTTGCTTGTCAAAGACGCCTTTTCTTCTTCTTTTACTATGCCTAGGCTAGTGCAACAGATTGAGAAATATGATAAGTTTTCACATGAGCATAGTGATCCTTTTTTGTAATCATAGACTGATGTATCATGTCTCTAAATTTCAATGACCGATCCTTCTCCGGCAATTCTATCCTTCGGTGATGAACTTGTACAGAGAGTAGTCGAGTAAAACATATTTGGTGGTCAGGTCTCATTCCATATGCGAATTCTTACACAAATTGTGGAATATTCGTTTCCTTAGCGATCTTCCATCTAATCATAAGGTGTTTTCATTGTGATGTGCTGAATTCATTATAATGATGACAAAGATTACATTTATTGTTTCAGTTATACACTTGTTTATTTCGATAAATTACAGTTCTATTTCAAACTTTGAAGTTTTCGTTTGTTGTCTTCTTTGACGAATTCCGAAGACATTAAATAGTTTATTCTGATTATTGGGCGCTTGAATCCAGCATTGATTAACGCAGGCGCTATGTTGTCGCCGTGTTTGTATTGCTTCAACAATTTGCACTTTGTCGTGATGAACTTGCACAGTCTCTTATTGATGTTTCCTTTCTTTGTATGAAGATTCTTGAATGGCGTACAAGAGAGTATTAGATGAAACTCGTCCGGTGGTCCACCGCAATTGATATGTTTGTTGAGTTTCAACAGGTGATAATACATCAGACCTTGCACGACAATATTGAACTTCTGTTGATTCGACATCGTTGCAGAGACTGGTAGAAGAAAATAATTGCGTCGCCGTGGTATAGGAACATATCACGTGATAAGAATTTATGTAGTTTCCATCTCAGATATGTGTAATTTCAACGAATCCGTAATGAAACGTGCGATATAGACCGCTTGTATATGATAATTTTATCCGACTGCTTTCTTGATGAAGGCAATGCCCATTGCAATGATTACAATTACATCTGGTCTAGTGTATTTCAATTCTTCGTTAGCAAACCTCAAAAACTCCGCCATCAATCCCAGTGGCCCTTCCGACGTTGATGTGCAGATATTTTTATAAGTATTGTAGATTCGGCATATAAATTTTTGCACCTTCAGTTCTGTAGTTTGTACCATATCCCCGAATACGACCATGTCTAGGACGTATTGAAATGCAGCGATAATGAAATCGTTTCGCGGCTCCTCCTTTTCGAAGCAGTTTTTTATCACATCTTCCCATGATTTATGGTATCGAGTACAAAATCTGTCCATCTTTTCAATGTAGAGCAATTGTCTCTTCTGTTTTCAAGTGCACATCTACACTTAATTAAAAGCATATCTATGTTTATTTTATTGATTAAAATTTTATTATCTGGTTTAGAATACTATAATCTGCACTTGTCGTGAGAATTATTGTTTTGACTTTGTTTCAAGTATTCACTCGTCTGATACTCTATGAGTTGTGAACTTACTGCTTAAAATAATTATTGTCTTGCATTTGCTTCAATTGTTCACTCGATTGACATAAGTAAGTATCTCTAAGATTGTAATGCCTCATAACTCTGAGTTGCATTTCACATTTGATATTTCTGTGTGGTTCATTAGAAATTTCTATTGCAAGATATTACAAAAACTGATGTAGTTAAATCATTGCTACCAATTAATAATTTGGACTTTCGCTACATCTTCAATAACAATATCGCATCCCTACAAACTTAGCCGACTTGTCAACCACTTTGACGAAAGATTTCCGTTTCAGGGAAAGGATGCGAAAAGATAGTGACCCCAGCGAGTGATATCGACATCTATTTGCGGTGCACAATAAAATATATCGCCTTTGAACTCTCTTATCTGACCTCTAGAGCGTCCCGTTTGCTGGACGAAGTAATATAGCCCCTAACCCTTTCAGTGATAAAGCATGCGTGGTGCTATGGCCACATAGATAGAGACATAAAGTCTCCTGGCTTTGAGGAAAAGAGTTAAAACAGTGCATATTTTCTACGTCTTGGGTACCTCCATGAAGGTTCGTAGTGTTTGTTAGAATGAAAATTGTATATTCGTTGATTTTATGATGGTTCAATGATAGATTATTTTCCTCTGTTGTTTACGTGTCGCCGCGTGTTCCTCTGTTCTTCAGCGTTAAGTCTGTGCTATTTCGCCTTTGATAGATTGATTAGCTATTATTTCTCAATGTGTTGGATGGAGCGCAGGTTTGGCTCTCTATTAATTGTAGCTGTTGATTGTGGTGTTTCTCATTATTTCCTTACATCTATGCTGTTCACTTAATAAGAAATTAAAAGTTGAGTAATGTTGGAATATGAAACTGAGATTCCGTAATGCGCTCGAAATGTTATGACAGATATTCACGCTACTGCAAAGATAGTTCTCACGTCTCAGACTTTTTATAATACAATTTGTAATTAGATTGTAATCGTATTGATTAAGAATTTTTTAAGATTTTTTAAGATTTTATTTCCTCTTGTGTTCGTGTCGTTCTTTGTTCTGTTTGTTGGCTAGGAGTGTGCTATGTGGTGAAGTGGAATATCTTCTTTGTATTGGTATAGATTTTATTTCCTCTTGTGTTCGTGTCGTTCTTTGTTCTGATTGTTGGCTAGGAGCGTGTTATGTGGTGAAGTTCATTTTTAACATGTCTATTTCCTGATGAGTTTGATTTTTTCATTTTCTGAATGATAGATTACTATGTTGTTTTGATTAACCAATGTATTGGTATAGATTTTATTTCCTCTTGTGTTCGTGTCCCATAGTCTTCCAGGGTCTGTGCTGTTCACATTTAACTGCATACAACTATCAGAACTTCGCGCTATTGCACTGATGGTTCTCACGTATAGGAATATTAGACGTTTTATAATACAATTTGTAATTTTGATTGTAATCGTATTGATTAAGAATATCTTCTTTGATTAAATGCACTATCAATTCTGAATAATTGAACACTTGTGATTACTGTTAATAAAAATATTGTGTTTGATTTGTCATACCTATTCAATGCTAATGTATCATACCTGTAATAAGTATATTCTTTGTTACGTGTATTGTGTTCCTTCTATTTCAGATTTTTGGCTAAGTTTTTCCCATTCACACAGAGTCATAACATAATTCCTAATGGCTTTAATAAATATATTTTCACTTGATCTTTTGTGTATGGCTATCCGTTGCATGTAAACTGCACACCTGTTGCAGCTGGAAAAATTACGATTCAAGTCGACTCAGGCTGAAAAATGACGAAAGTCGGCGGCCCAGGCTGAATGGTAAACGCGCACGCAGCCCTCCGGCCACGCGACGCCCACAACAGGAGGCCCCCACTCGAGCGCCGCCCACCTGTCGCGGGAAGGAAGTCGGCCCTAGTAGGAAAATGGTGAAAGAAGTCAGCCCAGGGTGAAGGGTAAGCGTGCACGCAGCCCTCCGGTCACGCTCCGCCCACCACAGCAGCCCTCCACCCGAGCACCGCCCACATGTCGCGGGAGGGAATTCTGCCCAAGTAGGAAAATGGTGGAAGTAGTCAGCCCAGGGTGAATGGTAAGCGCGCACGCAGCCCTCCGGTCACGCTCCGCCCGCCACAGCAACCGTCCACCCGAGCACCGCTCTGTTACATGTGGTGAAGGTTTTTTGGCTGGGTTTTTCTCCTTCACCTGATTGGCACCACAATTGGCACAATTCCCAGCACTATTGGCTTTAATAAATATATCTCAACTTTAATGACATTAATAAATATATTTTCACTTGTCCTTTTTTGTGTATGACCCTCTTTTGCATGTCTCTGCATGTAATTACTATGCACTATGCACTTTGGTACACTTTGGTCTGCATGTAAACCGCACACCTATTGTATCGGAAAAATATGTGAAGTCGGCCCACGTATGGCCAAAGAAGTCTGCCCAGGCTGAAAAATACGCTACGATGAGCGCACGCGCAGCCCTCCCCCGCCGATAAGCGCGCGGACAACCCTCCGCACACGCGCCGCGCAGGGAAAAATACGCACAGGGCTCAGGGCAGGGACCTGTAGTTTCGCCACCCCGTAGTTTCTAACCGTCCCTTTACTACTGATGTGGGTTCCAGTCTGGCTAACCTTTTCAGTGACTTTCATCTTTCATCGTTGATTTCTTACGCAATTTGAGGCTCAGAATGCATTTGTCCCTTCTATGTTGCTCCAGCCTCAGAACATCGGTTCTCTCATGTTCAACAGTTGGCGCTTGCGTCGATCCCATCGTATGAATGTGTGTATGAGTGAGCAAAAATCTAAGAGTGAAAGGAGGATGAGCCAGATAGAATGACTGGTTTGTCCCTTCAGATGACGCGCACTGGAAGTCGCTGGGGAGGCTTGTTAGCTTACCTCAATTGGTAGAGCCCTAGACTGGCAATCCAGAAGATCTGGGTTCGAGTCCTACAGCCTGGCTAACCTTTTCAGTGACTTTTGTCTTTCTTCGTGGATTGCTTAGGCAATTTGAGGCTCAGAATGCATTTGTCCCTTCTATGTTGCTCCAGCCTCAGAACATCGGTTCTCTCATGTTCAACAGTTGGCGCTTGCGTCGATCCCATCGTATGAATGTGTGTATGAGTGAGCAAAAATGTAAGAGTGAAAGGAGGATGAGCCAGAGAGAATGACTGGTTTGTCCCTTCAGATGACGCGCACTGGAAGTCGCTGGGGAGGCTTGTTAGCTTACCTCAATTGGTAGAGCCCTAGACCGGCAATCCAGAAGATCTGGGTTCGAGTCCTACAGCCTGGCTAACCTTTTCAGTGACTTTTGTCTTTCTTCGTGGATTGCTTAGGCAATTTGAGGCTCAGAATGCATTTGTCCCTTCTATGTTGCTCCAGCCTCAGAACATCGGTTCTCTCATGTTCAACAGTTGCCGCTCACGTCGATCCCATCGTATGAATGTGTGTACGAGTGAGCAAAGATGTAAGAGTGAAACGAGGATGAGCGAGAGAGAATGACTGGTTTGTTCCTTCAGATGACGCACACTGGAAGTCGCTGGGGAGGCTTGTTAGCTTACCTGTATTGGTAGAGCCCTAGGCCGGCAATCCAGAAGATGTGGGTTCGAGCCCTACACCTGGCTAACCCTTTCAGTGGCCCTTTCAACCTTGGTTTCTTGGCAATTTGAGGCTCTGTGTGTATTTCTCCCATTTCAATGTTCTTTGTGCACGCAATCGAACTAAATTTAGACATTTCATCCTTCATTATGACTAACAGGCGAACAGTGCTCTCGAGTGTGTAGAGGCTCGCAAAAACAGCGATGTATAGTATCTGCTTTCTCTTTGAAAGTGAATGCCACTTCATTTCCAAAGCTGTTTCGCTGGGTGGCCGGACCAATCACTTGTTTTCGTTTTGTTCTTTTCTTCTTTTTTTGAAACGGCGCGCTCATTTTTCTTGAAGAAAACAGAACGGACCAAGAGACAAACGACCTGCGACGGTGGCAAAAAGTGGCTGAAAGAAGCTAATTATTCTACTACAAAGCGTAGACTTACATGTAAAAGATAAAAGATAACATTCGCTTGAGATATACACATATATATATATATATATATACGCTACAAAATGGAGGTTCGAACGACCAGGATGTTGCATATAGATAG
The DNA here is from genome assembly GCF_037126465.1 of Ornithodoros turicata. Taxonomy (NCBI): domain Eukaryota; kingdom Metazoa; phylum Arthropoda; class Arachnida; order Ixodida; family Argasidae; genus Ornithodoros; species Ornithodoros turicata. The sequence continues at coordinate 142,860 of NW_026999315.1, forward strand.
GGGGGAAAGTACACCAGAGACTCAAATCTTTTATTTTTTATTAAATTTATTTACATACAAATAATAGAATAAACTATCAACCCTGTGCAGACCCATAGCTACAGCTAGTATTGGGTCTGCTAACATAAGTGTACTATTAATAGCTTGCAGCATTACTAGCAACATAGAACAACATTACTAGAAGTTACCCTCTAGCTCCTTTATGTGCATGGGATGGAGTGTGATTGGTGATTGTGTGAATGCTGCTGAATGGTGTTTTTCATATGCATTACAGATTTTTAACAAAAAAGACCAGCAACTGCTTGACTGCTGCTTTTTCATTTGACTTATACACTCTTAAAAATGAACTTCACCTCATAGCACTCTCCTAGCCAACCATCATCTGGAATGATATCGTTACCTGCCCTGATTTGTTCAAAACGAGAGGCGTACGCCTACCGCTTTCAACAAATTCGGGCAGATAACGATATCATTCAAGATGATGGTTGGCCAGGAGCGTGCTATGCAGTGAAGTTCATTTTTAAGAGTGTACGAGTAGGCAGGGACCTTCTGCATGATGCCATATGAATCTGGGAGACAATCAATTAAGTATAACTACAAAATTTAACAACTTTTCAATTAGGGGTTCTAAAACTAAATTGAGACAGCAGCACGAAAGGTACTCCCGTGTTTAAAGTCACCGCACTTCTCTAAAATCTCAAAGCATAAGCGTACTTTGAATCGTCTAGATTTTGTTAACTCTACCGGAACAGGATATAAAAAGCCACCATTGGAGGACCACTTGTGAATACACAATACGTGGTAACAGCAACTCATTACAGCCAGCACTGTGGTCTCAACAGCTCCAGCACAGCTTCCACACTGGTGCTCAAAGTAATGCTGTGTAGTCAGTCACAGCGCATGACCCCTGGACTGTTTGTACTTCCGGTCCTCAGTGTGTGGAGTTTTGCTCTGTTCTCTGCTATTTTTGCGTGTTTCGAGATTTTTGAAAAGCGAGCAGCCTTCTTACAAAAAATTGTAATGGATATATATACGTATACAACTCCAAGTGCCTGTAGAAGTTGTCTATAAAACTGAGGCCCTCCTCCAGCTTCAACAGATAACAAAACAACTAAAGATGGTGATACAAACACAACAGTGCTATATGTTGAGACATTTCGTGTTACATCTATTAACACAAAGACACTACAAAGATGAACATCATTACGTTGTACAAAATGAAATCCACTATTGTACACACGGCGGTATTGATGCACTCAAGCAAACAAAAAAAAAACAAAAAAAGAAATGTATATATACATATATATAATGCAGGGAAAAAGACATTAAGGAACAAATAAATGATACTAGATGTTTTTGTAATTCAAACTTACAGATTAACATGGCTTCTATGGCTGCACGCAGAAAAACAGATACTCATGGAACGATGCGGCAGCACCAGAGGACACGTGTTTCGCCGTATTTACGGCTCGTCGGCCCTGGATAGATGCGCATCGTTCCGAATTGGCAAACCAGGGGTCACTCAGCGAGCGATATACACCTGGGAGGGTGACTAAGCACTCCTCAATGCCACAGTGCAAGCCAGTGAATTATAATGCAGGGAAAAAGGCATTAAGGAACAAATAAATGATACTAGATGTGTTTGTAATTCAAACTTACAGATTAACATGGCTTCTATGGCTGCACCCAGAAAAACAGATACGCAGAAAAGCGATTTTGCAACGCATCTCTCCAGTTCTTGGTACAATCATTCCTCCTTCCCAGGCCTGTGCTGTCGCTGAGCGGTCCACCACGCTTCATACGCAGGCTTTAAGAGACGCCTTGTACTGGGCACATAGTCTGCGGCGACCTTGTGTTTTAGTGTCGTTTGACCAAAGGAAGGCCTTTGATCGTGTGCTTCACGAATACATGTACCGTGTGTTGGAGGCGAGTGGGTTTGATCGCGAGATCATATCGTGGTTCCGAGCACTGTATGCTGTTGCGTCAGCTTCCATTGGTGTCAATGGGGGTACCTCTGCTAACTTCCCCATAAAGGTGGGTGTCCGCCAGGGCTGCCCCCTGTCACCGGCACTGTATGCCCTAGTGTTTGGCCCGCTTTCAGAGTCCCTCGCATCCTCGGTTGCATCCCGGATGCTTGCCTTTCCGGGCACATCCGCGCTGCCGCTTTTTGCGTATGCGGACGACCTGTCTCTCATCCTGACCGACGAGGAAGCTATCGGGAATGTTCTCCAGGTAATTGAAAGCTACGGTAGGGTTTCTAATGCACAGATCAATAGCGATAAAAGCGCACTACTTTTCGTCAACCTCATCTCGTCGTGCTCCGCACCCTTTGGTATTCCTGTGAAGAATGCCGTGCGCGTTCTTGGGTATGATTTCCTGCCTTCAGGAATATCTCCCAGCACCTGGGCACGTGTCCATATGCGTAGTATTCCTGTGCTCCGGGACTTGAAAGAGCTCGTACTCCCCATTACCTGCAGAGCGCGCCTTGCTGCGTCTTGGTTTCTGAGTAAATATTGGTATTTAGCCAATATCTCCATCCCTCCGCGGACTACTCTTCAGGCCGCTACACGTGCGGCGTTTCAGTTTATCTGGGGCGGTTCTGTAGAATGGGTATCAAGAGGTCGTATGTATCGGCCTCGCGTAGATGGCGGCCTTTTGGTGCCCGATTTCAAAGTGAAGTGCCTTGCCTTAGGTCTGCGCGCGATCTTTCAGGGTGTCCTAGAGCAGCGGCATCCTGCTCAGGGTCTACTAACTTTTTTGTTAGGACCCGACATTCGTTTTTTTTCTGAGCTGACACACACTCACCCGCGCTCAGAGTGCGTGGCTCCCCACCTGAAGGCATACGTTGTGGCAATGCGCAGCCTGCGAGCTTCTTTCCCTGATGATGACATAACATCATGGCCCATGCGGCGCCTTTACATGGCACTTCTTGCGCTGCTTAATCGGCCACCCCCGAACTCGACGCCTATTCAGCGCCACATAGCGTGGCGTACGACCACTACTGGCTGGCTGGACGCCCTACGGGCCAGCCTTCAGTGGCGCTTAGCGCATGACGTCTTGCCGCTGCGTGAGCGTTTTTCCCGTTTTGATGTAACGTAACCCGGCTGTCCCTTCTGCGAGTACAGGGAGTCAGCAGAACAAGCATTCAGTTTATATTTGTTGCCGGGTGCCCTGTGGCATCTTGTAGCAGGCCTCTGTAGCCTGACGGATGTTCAGTGGAGCACAGTTCGTGGTCTGTACCTCCTCCCTGTCTCGCAGCGGGATAGGCGGCATTTTGTGCTCTTGGTGGTCGAAATCAACTACCAAGTGTGGATTTCATGCTGTCGACGAGTGCACGCGCAGGAGAGCCGCAGTGTGCAGGAGGTGATTCGGCTGGTTAACGCCGGTATTCGCAAAGTTCTTTGCAGGGAGCGTGCGGTGCTTGGAGCAGTTGAGTTTCACCGTCGCTGGATGACCTCTGACATCCTCTTCAGGGTGGACAATGGCAAGTTCCATGTTAACCTATGAAGTGTCCACATCCTCGTGTTGTTCTCCCACTTGCAGCTTTCCAGTGTCATGGACTGTTGCATGGCGAAACGGACACGTATAGCAATCTCTGCACAGCCTTAGTCGCTGGGCGAGAGTTGGTATTCAGAATGTTGTTCAACTCTATTTGAGATGCTGCAGGAAGCCTGCCCCTGTGGCCGGCCTTCCATTTGATGCCAATACACTCTCTCGAAACACGTGTCCTCTGGTGCTGCCGCATCGTTCCATGAGTATCTATTTTTCTGCGTGCAGCCATAGAAGCCATGTTAATCTGTAAGTTTGAATTACAAACACATCTAGTATCATTTATTTGTGCCTTTAATGGCTTTTTTCCCTGCATTATAATTCACTGGCTTGCACTGTGGCATTGAGGAGTGCTCAGTCACCCTCCCAGGTGTATATCGCTCGCTGAGTGACCCCTGGTTTGCCAATTCGGAACGATGCGCAGCTACCCAGGGCCGACGAGCCGCAAACACGGCGAAACACGTGTCCTCTGGTGCTGCCGCATCGTTCCATGAGTGTATATATATATATATATATATATATATATATATATATATATATATATAGGAGTGGCGAGAGTACAGATTTAATTTCGTCAATAGCGTACTGTGCTAGGGTGTCTCCGAGGACAGCGCAAGTTCTTGTGGACTGAAGCAGGTAAATAACGGAGCCAACTGAAAGACACAAAACATGCTGGCATTGTAGATATGTGAAACTGCTTTTAGGACAAACATGTCATGCAAAATGTCAGGTATAACACTATAAAAATAGCAATGCAGCTAACGGTACTTAAAACGATAATAAAACCTGTTACCTGGAGACCTATCAGGCAACACAGACACACAAACTCCATGGACTTTCACAACAAAGGCACTTGCCTTAGTTAGCCTTCCGCCTGTCCTTCCTTTCCTTTGCGTGGCGTAGCCATTCCTTTACTTCCTTCTCTATGTCGTGATGTGTGGCTTTTCCAAGCTCTTTGTTTGAATGCACAGCTCCTAAAACATGAAATAGTGTTAAACCCCTTTGGTAACAAACCACATAGGCATCACAAGTAGCCATGCAATTTAGCAAATTTGTAGCGCATTCCCAGAAATTTGCCCCTTCCCCTCATCCTACTATTGCCTGGTACCATTAAATGAACAGCCACTTTGTGAATGGCTTTCTCGTGCATACACTTGCACAGTGTGTGATATAAGATGCACGCTACTTTTCTTTTCTTTTTTTGCTCTTGTTATGGTTACTATGATATGCCATTTGTGACACACTTGTCTATATATATGTGAGTCATCAATTACTTGTTGATAAATTATCCATCTATGGATTTTCATCAAACTTATGCAACTGGTTCACTTCTTATTTAAGTAACCGCAACAACGTTGTTATTTACAAAGGTACCCAATCCCGTTCATACTTGATGACCTCCGGTGTTCCTCAAGGCTCTATCCTTGGGCCATTACTGTTTAATGTTTTTGTCAATGACCTTTCCACCTGTGTGCAACACAGTAACATTCTTCAATACGCTGATGACCTCAAGTTGTTTTGTTGTATTAATCATGCTGACGAATGTTTGGATTTACAAAATGACATCACTCGTGTACAATCTTGGTTTACACGGAACATGTTGAAACTCAACGCTCTTAAATCTCATGTAATCACTTTCACTCGGAAAACTACCCCCATCCACTTTACCTACTCTATGGCGTCAACCACCATTAATCGTGTTAACTGTATAAGAGATTTGGGCATCACTTTTGATAGTCATCTCTCTTTTCAAACGCACATTACGTATATCACAAATCTTGCATTCTCTAAACTAGGTGTCATCTCGAGACTTACAAAAAACTTCTCGCACCCCATATGCTTCTTTCGCTTATTTTTTTTTCACGGTTCTCCCTCTCATCGAGTTTTCCTCTGTTGTATGGAACTGTTTGAACAAATCTCTCACATCTGATGTTGAAAAAGTCCAAAGACGATTTATTGCTATTTACCACGACCGATACATTGGTAAAACTATGTATTATAACTACGACCACATTCTTGAAAAACTTAACCTACCCACCTTAGCTCATCGAAGGACATTGCACGACTGTCATTTCCTTTTCAAGCTTGTGCACGGCATCCTTGACTGCCCTGATTTGTTATCTTCGGTGTCTGTTCATCTACCATTGCGTAACTTGCGATCCCAACCTGTTTTTCATGAAAATATGGCCCATTACTGTGCACCTATATCTCGCTTGCAGCGCACCATGAATACCCTCTGCCAGAATTATGATATTGACATCTTTTTTTTCTCATTCTCGTCATTTAAATCTTCTCTTCCTGACAGCAACGCGAGAACTTTTTAACCCTTAACATTTCATTATTTGCTGTTTGTTGTTTTATGCTTTGTATTGTGTTCCCTGTGTCTTGGTGCACCATCCGTTAGACCCCACGGTCGTTGATGGGTACCCTCAAAATAAAATAAATAAATAAATAAATATCAGCACCTCCTAGTTTAATGCCGCCACATCCTGCAATGTTATTTCCGCAAAATACGAAATGGTGTGCAGTGTTATGGTCCACCTCCAAACACAAGATTCGTGCAACATATTTCATGCGAAGGTAATACAGGCTGCTGAGCCTCCTGACTGGTAATTCCTGACATGCGCGTTGCAGTAAGTAAGCTCCGAGAACCTGCTTTCGTCTTCACTGAAGGTCGTCTACAACATATATTTTTTAACTGAAATCAAAGAATGTCATCGGCAGACCTTAGTCCATTTAAAATGAAATTACCCAGCTGATTACTCGGCTAGCTAGGGGTCTAGCTGAGCATGTTGCCTATAAGTGGATATCTGAACGGGAACTTCCTACAAAGTCGAAATTACCAACTGGTCTTCTTTCTGCTGCGTCAGGCTCCGTTCAAAACCTTCTAACGGCTCCACAGTCTGAAGTGCCTCAGTCAGAAGTAAAGAGGCACATGTTGTAGGTGGTTCCTGTGGTACAAGGCCAAAAACTAGATCACTGAGCTGCTACACTGTCAAACGCAGAATGTGAAAATTTTTGAGCACCTGACGCTGAAATTCTGTGGGAAAAGTTCACATAATTAGCGAAACCATGCAGTTATGATAAAAGTTGCATAATGAACACCTACCATTCTTAGGCAGTGCCTTTTCAAATGATTTTTCAGAATTAGCAGCAGTTTCCAAGGATCGTTGGTACCTTTCTCCATTATCTGGACAATTGGGATCAAACAACTTTAAAATAATGACTGGCGAGTTTGATTGCCAGGGCTGATACTCCACCCCATTGCTGGTGGTGACTGGGGGAAAGCAATAACGAGCCCGTTAAATAAGGATCAAAGTGGCCATTAATGCTCCGTACTGTGGCAATTAATGCTTGCAATTACTGGCACGCAAATGTAGGTTGTACTTCAACATAAAAATCAACCAAAAAATTACTACCAGTGGGAAGTTCATTCTGGGATGCTGGGGAGGAATCCCTTGAGCGATCTGAAATTGCTAGTAGAGGGAAAAAAGAAAAGGGCAAAAATGACCTATTGAATTTTATGCAGTGATGAGTACATGCTCAGTTTGCAAATGGATTGCTCTAGTTTACATAATATGCACAAAGAAAAATGGGTCTAAGAACCCACAGTATCTGTATGTTTCTGATCTTACAGGCATGTCACAAGGATGAGGAGGCAGTTATCGGTATCCACTGCTAGCGTACCAAATGCTACACTAGTTCAGATCAAATCCCGGGGCTCCCCATACTAAAAACAATCATCTTATATTGTTTAAAACGCGTACAGGAACCCCCTGTTCCGAGATTACTGTTTTAACATTTGCATTTCATCGCGATCTTGCAACTTTCCAGGTAAACCCGTGACTTAAAATTGTTAGTAAATAGTTAGCGACATATAGAAGCATGATGCATGTCATAATATATACTTACGCACATCTCAGCAGAAAAGCTGTGGGATAGGAAAGTAACTTCAATGCTAGAAAATTCCATAACTGTAAAAGTAAATCTGCATCAAACATACCGAGGGCTTGGTCTCTGGAAGGTGAACTGGAACGGTGACTTCTGCCCGCTGCACGCGGAAAAGCAAGAAATGATAGGTTTTCACTCTTTTTGCAGGGCAGTTTAGTAGTGCCTACCTTTGCTTGTAATACCTGACACATGTGGCGACGTAACTGTGCGCTGGACTGCAAAGTATAAGCATATGCACCAACTAATCTATCAATTGGTCATCATCAATACGCTACCAAATATTTTGCATCGCATGATTTGACACCACTACAGCTCGCTGTTTCTCTAATGGTATAATGACTCAGTATTAACTCCAACTGAAGGTAAATTATACGCACCGTTGCTGACTGATGCTTCACTGAATTTTTGGCCATGATGCTTCGGGTTCTTTAGTGGATTGTCTACAGAATCATTGTGTCACGTGGCAAAAAGGCTACATAATTTCTTTAAGCGATGCAGAACTTTTATACTGAAATCATGAAAGTTACCTAGGCTGGAGGTGGGTTCTACGGCCTGTCGGACAACATGTGCAAGGTATTTTGTGAGTGTAATATAGTTCATAAATAAATATTTTTAATTGGTGCATTTTTAGGAAACTGAAGCACCAGAATTGGCAACCTTTCTTTAAATCATCCCCTCTCCCAAAACTAACGCAACATGCTCATCCATGAGTTCAAAATCTCTCACGTTAGGCAGACACGAGACAACAGTAGCATGAAACTGTCCATATAGAAAGTGCAAAAGCCACAGTCAGTTGATCGCAAAATATGACATGGTTCACATGACACTGCAAACTACAGCGCTTGACACTGTAGGATAATCTGAAGTGCACGTGACAGCACGGCACTGGCTGCATTCAGCCATCTTGCATCTGTTAAGACTGTCACTGTGAGTAGCGTCATAGTCCGCAATCTGACTGTGGCTCTTCTAGTTTCTCCGCTCAATGAGTGTAGTTTCATCTTAGTTTGTATTTTTGTTTCTTTGGTGTATGAAGTTCTTTCGAAATTATCGAGAAACCAGATGATTTTGTGCAAGGATTTAACCCAATTTTGCTATTTGTTTTCCCGAAGGGGGAAAGGGAATAAAAAATTAACACGCTTGGTCACGCATAATTAACTAACCGCATTGCACTCGTAAAAGATGTCGTACACGTCGTACGCCAGGTCATTGAGCTCCCAAGCAAAAACCACGCCTAGATAATCTTCTGTTACAGATTAAAATTCTGTAACTTCTGTGTAAATTCTGTCGGTCTAATGTGTAAATTCTGATGGTATAGTTCACATAGCGCAGGTTCTTTCTTATGGTTCTACATATATGTCTCAGAATTCCCCACGTTTATCTTCCTTGCATTCCCTGTATATGGGGTTAGTTGTCTGTGTGATATAAAAACCCGATCATCATTCTAGTGAAACCTGCGGAACACTTGTTCTATCTATGCCATTTCATTTTTGCTATGTCAAACCTGTGGCATCAAGAAATGAGGAATTAATGAACAGTGATAAGACGGTGATATGGAGACGACACTGGTGCATATGGTGTGTGTGTGTGCACCCCATGACAAGCTGCATGTGGGACTCAAATGCGAATGCAGCTCAGTAGCACATAGTCCGTAGTTTACAGTAAACAAACCGCACTCTCCTTACCTCAAATGGGTTCTTGCCGCGTGTAGCTGGCTATTGGACAGTGTTTTTACAGAGGAAGCAGGATTCAATTTATTCAGAGTGCAATAGAGGGCTGTGCGATCAAGTCGCACATGAATAATGCGTGTAGGTTGTTGCTGGGTACTTTCGTATTTGTTGCACTTTTTTTAGGAAAAAAATGTATCAAGACTTACGCTGATAGCAACACCTATGTCGGATGTGACTCAGCATGTTCTGGAATTTTTCAACTTTACCTCTGCTTCCCCTACATTAATTAACAAATGTTGTTGGTGGTGGTGGTGGTAAACCGGCTTGCCGTTGTTGGCCTCACGGATGTGGGCTGAGTCACGACTGTAGCCAGGATGAGATGAGATGATGTGATAACAGGTGAAGGAATGAAGACGGCCGGAAGTTACGATCTAAGGCAGACACTGCCTTATGACACTGCCAGAGTTGATGAGAAGTCCGAGCACTGCTCGGACTTCTCATCAACTCATGCAGTGGAAACTCCCTTTGGATATTGAAAGGACGTTACAATGTCTGGAACGTTACCGACCAAATTTGGACGAAGCCATGGATATCCCAAAGAGATTTGGTGGACGTTGAGATGTCTGAGACATCTGCGACTTATTTTGGATATCACCAGGACGTTTGTGGTTTGCTGGAACTCAACGACATGTTGCAATTTTATTACTGAACGAAACTCACAGCACGTTCGAAGAAATAGGATGTTTCATACACGTAGCCATGTACAACAACATCTCCAAAGCAGACGATGTCTCCGAGAGAAAATGGGGGAACAGCGACGCGCCGCCCTCGCATTGGTCTTGTTGACTCTTGCGTCACAATGATGTCATCGGAGGTTTCGCTGATTAAAAAAAAAAAACTCGTTTATTTAATAACCGAACATTTCTCAGCAGATAAAATTAATGAAATCGATTGTCCAATCATGCCAAGCATTCTCGTAACCATTTCCTATCCATGTCTTCGGTCGCGATAGTCCCTTTAAAGTAGAGCATCACAGTGAAAAATTAGAAACGCGACAGTCAGTGGAATATAAAAAATACTAGGCCATGGCAATGAGCGTTTGGGGCTATCGGGTAAATACAGGAGGAATGTGCCCGAGGGCAAGGTCATTTCTGCATCACCTGCCCAGGATCTCGACAAGCTGCATTAGGTGACTCCTGACAACTTCAGGTGGCTACAGATGACCCCAGCCCTCGGCGAAATCACGCATGATCGCGATAACCCACAATAACCGCCATCACGATCACCAAAGGGATGAGTGCGGCTGTGATTGCAATCGTCATTTTGCAATCGTCATGTTTTTCATGAGCGCGATTATTGCGTGATCGGGCTCATCACGGCGATCATGTTGTTGTGCAAAAGACGCCAAGTTTAGGGAAGCTCGCACTTTCTGGGAGCGTTCGCAACGCCGTGTGTTCCATCCCCTTCTGCCTAGTTTTATATTATGGTTGATGCTGTTGCTTCACGGTTGTCTACCCTTCAGCGGCGGTCCCAAGGGGGGGGGGCGGTCGCCCCCCCCCAAAAAAAAAATTATAGCCTGGTCTAGTTTTCGTCTCTTTCCCTGTGACATTCTCAAGGAGAGCGAAGAGGACGCACCCCCAAACTTGTTACTCATAAGACTTTGAAGAAGTTTGACAGAAGTGATCCACTGGAAACAGCTGCCGAGTACTATATGGGCGGCTCGATGCTAGCTAGGTCGACATCAATACGGTCCAAGTAGAGTACAACAGGCTTTATGCTGGGCACTACACTTAAAATGGATCACAAGTGGTAGGATTTCGTGCGACAAAAAGTTGAGCCCGTGTCCAGAACCCCTCCTCCCCTCGCACCCAAATGAACAGCGACTGGCTAAAGGCTCGCAGACGTCGCTCCCCCAAAGTACTTTGCTGGGACCGTCCCCGCTCCCCTAGCGTCCCCTGCCCATAAAATTCAAATATAAGAGGCGATATTTGCATAACACTTGCCTTTGGATGCTTTCTCACCTGTTGTTATCATCCTCCGTACCTCTAATTTTTCATATATCGTCTTTGCCGATCACTGTGTTGTTGTGAACCTGTTGCCAGGTGACCAAATGTCTGTTGTCCCGATACTACAATTTTGCAATGTCGGCATGTGGTGAGGTGTGCGTCGTCTTCTGCTTGCAGAAGTTGGCTTCGCGGCACCGGCATATAGACATACTGGCGACGAGAAGGCCAATGGCGTCGTCAGTTAGGAAATCTCTGTTATAATTGGGAGCCTACATTGTGCTTTTAACACCAATTATTTATTCAGCGCGCATAAATTCATGAAGGAACAAACATCCTAACATTGGCATTGAGAAATACGTGTTGCTAAGTGAGCTTTTAATGGCTACGACGTGGAATTTCTCCGGCTTCCTGCACGCTTTCAGCCACGAGGATGAGTTTTTCTACTGTAGTCGGGAGAAGTTAGGACCGTCGCGCCCTTTGTATTGCACCGGCCACCGAAAAAAGGCCGCTCGACGTCACCGGAAGCGGTCGGTATGCCAAAGCAGACCTCCGCTAGACCAGATACATAATTGGCTCTACGCTAGACGACTCAGCTTATGACAGCGACTGGTGTTATGTTTCCAAAACGTGCACACATCTTGCGTGTCAAGAAACTTGTCACGTTCAGACGTCTGCCGAACTTCAGGCACCGGGAACACCGCGTCACGGACACCATGGATGCGGAGTGCTCTGGAAAGATCCATAGCGTGCTCTGACCGTGCTCGAAATTTCCCACTTCTTCCATTTCCAATCTTTCGCGTGTTACAGTGAAGACACAGCATAAACATCTGTGCCCATGGTGTGCGGCTCATCAACGCGATCAGACACGATTTTTCGCTGCTGTAGTAGCGCGCAACACCTGTTGCCTGCACAACCACTGCCCAGAAGACCCCATACCCGGGCTCGAACAACTTTTTATTGCCATTGCGACCTTTGATTTACCTATTTTGGGCCCGAAAGCACGATTACAAAAGGAAATTCACGCCCTCCCTGTCTTTGCTGTGTGCAAAGTGCCATGTGTCAACAGCGTAACAACGTGGTGATCGCGTGAGTGCGATAATGCCTAGATATAACACGAACGGCTTTTGCCTGATATCGTGATCGCACTCATGCAGTTACCCTCATGGTGATCACAGCATGCGCGATCAGCTCATTCGTTCGACGTATTGATTGCGATAAACAGAGGCGCAAGGATGAGTGCGATCCAGTATCGCGCTCATAGTGCACAACGATCACGCGCCATATCAGCCGGAGCGTGAGCGTGAGTCGGCTTCAGCCTCACGTTCGCCGTATCAGATGATCGTGAGTTATTTCGGGCCGAAATGCCGAGCTCTGGATGACCCAGACGTCATAGTCAGACGATTAATACTGCAGCCAGGAAATGACGTCATAAAGAACGTATGACGTCACTCAACGCCGCAGCCACTCCGCCCTCAGTATTACGCTATATCATAGCTAATCCTAGTGATATGAACTCCAAGAGGGACAAAGCGGGGTAGTTGGTACAAGTTCATATCGCCTCACTGCAGCAATTGACGCAGACAAGGAGTTGGAACACAGCCTAGAGGTTTTGCAATCACACTCCTGACCTTGAGGGTTCACTTAGATTCAATAAATTATGTTCCCCGTTAAGATATTCCTTTTCTTGGTAAGTAAGTGATACGGAAGGGGAGCTGACACATTTTCCACCAAACATGTGGATGGCAAAGGCCTTCGTTATCTCACGTACAGTTTGCTCTCTATGTGTAGAAAGTACTGAAGTCTGATGAAACAATAGGTGTGCATGAACATTGCCTACAATGGAGTGCAAGGTTACTAGCATGTTCTAACTCCTTGTCCGCGTCTATTGCTGCAGTGAGCCGATATGCACTTGTACCAACTACCCCGCTTTGTCCCTCTTGTGCATTACATTTCCAGTACAAAGGGGTTTCCTTACTTTACTTACCACACCTACTCGTCGCACCAACGCATCACCTCATGTCTGTTCAACGCAGCACTCACCTTCACCCAGGCTAAGGATTTGGCCTTCGCTCTCGACAGACGTTTACTTCCCGAAGAAGTTCCGTCAGCGTTTGGTTGCCTCACTCCTTCACCTCGGCACTGTAAGGAGAATCACGAATATCGTCCGCGGAGAATGCTGGAAGCAATTTCGACAACTACAAGACATTTTAAGAGCACTCTGCTACATGCAGGTGACACGGTTTAGCCTACGCCGACAGATTAAGACATTATCATCGTATGGGACAGCAGCTAAACCAGATCTTTTGGCATCACAAGTTGACATATCTGCTGCAGAACCACAAGAAGTTGAAGAAACCCACTAATCAACAGAATGCTACTATCTTGAGGGATACCACGGTTCCACAGAGCGTTGTCGATACTCTGAGATTGGGACACAAATTCAGCATCGAACCTCGGGTGAAGAGACCTGAGTTGTTGCCTTTGATTAGAAAGGTGGCACACGCTGTTCCACAGAGCACACAGTCTACCTGCATTGACCAGATATTGCGTTCTGTGAAGACTGTTCCACTCGTAGGAGGAAATCCCTCCAGAATGAGGCAAGTTCTGGCTTATTTCAAGCAATCTGGAAACAATCTGGTCACCGCTGACAAAGAAGGTGGTTTTGTCATTGTCCCGGGACCAATCTACGACCAGAGGACAGCTGAAGCACTTAACAAGAATTTTCAAAATGTAAAACCCCAAACAGCTGAAGGATGCCTATACCACTGTCATCAACGTTTGTCAAGAGACAAACCTGGAAATGCTCGCCAAGGCTATCAAAGGCAAGAAGCAGGAATTTTTGACAGCTTTTTTCACAGCAAAGAGTCACAAGCCAGGCATTCCCTTTCGCACAATCATAACCGAAAAGAACACGTGGCAGCGCTGCGTTTCGACCTTTCTTCAGCGACATCTAAGCAAATTCGACATTCCAGGCCATTTTGTGATAAAGAATTCGGAGCCTATTATACAATTTCTTCAGGATGGATGTGCATCTGGTCTACAGTTTCTTTCCATTGATGTTGTGGATTTATTTTATTCTGTGCCCCAGGGCCCTCTATTACAAGTGGTGCATGACCTTGTTGAGCAGCCAGGACTTGTACCCTTTCAGAATGACACTGGAATGCCTGTGACTACCTTCTTGGAGCTCTTGACAGCCTACTTGAAGTCCACAGTTGTGAAACATGATGGTCAATATTTTATACAAAAAAGTGGTGGTCCATGTGTTTCCCCGATTTTGTGTGACATCTTCCTGGGAAAGTGACAGGATCATCAGTGAAGCACTGAGGGCAACTCCCCAGGCTCATGTATTTCGGTACGCTGATGATTTTTTGGTTTTCTACAGTACTGATAAAGACAGTGTGCTGGATACTTTTAGAAGCAGCGCTATGGGACTATATCTTATCGTTGAACTCCCTAAACAGGATTCTCTACAATTCTTGGATTTGTATATCACCAGTGGTAGAATCATACATATTGAAAATGCCATCCTAGAGCAAAAAAGGGGCTCTTACATAAAGCTCCGCTCACTCAAAACTGGTTAAAAGGGTGGTAGCAAAATCGGCGATGCGTGCTCACTAAATCATGTTCTCATACCGTAGCCTCTAGCTTTGAGGCGCAGCTGGAAAGGCTCCGGCTAGCATGCTACCCAGAGACCTTCCTTCTGACGATAGCACAATCTCTAGTCAAGGAATTCAAGTATGACCGCTCAGCCAGCTCAGCCAGCGCACCCGACCACCTGGGTGGCCAGTATGCACCCCCTACATACACAAGCTCTCTCATAATGTGATGTAAATTGCCACTAGATATGATACTAATGTTGTGTTTTCAGCTCCTCAAAAAATTGCAATCTCTGTGTTCTAGAATTAACCAACAAAAACCACTACCTGTCTGTGAGGTGCGTCACCGCAATCCTTTTGTTACATGCAACCTGGGGACGGTGTACTCGATCCCGCTGGATTGCGGCAAGATCTATGTTGGCCAATCTGGTCGATGCCTTAATATCAGATTAATGGAACACGCGTCTTCCTTAGGTCGTGCCCCATCTAGTAACCTTGCACTTCATTGTAGGCAATGTTCATGCACACCTATGTTTCATCAGACTTCTGTGCGTGAGATAACGGAGGCCTTTGCCATCCACATGTTTGGTGAAAAATGTGTCAGCTCCCCTTCCGTATCACCTACTTACCACGAAAAGGAATATCTTAACGGGGAACATAATTTATTGAATCTAGGTGAACCCTCAAGGTCAGGAGTGTGATTGCAAAAACTCTAGGCTACCACGTGGTAAACCTGTGACCTTATGACGTGTGCTGTACTAATATGCCCTTGATGACGCACAACGTTTGTTCTTCAAATACTTCCTCTTTCATTAAACTTCTCTTAGTTGAGAGTCTGCAGGTGTTTTGTCTCTTCCATGTTCTAACTCCTTGTCCGCGTCTATTGGTGCAGTGAGCTGATATGGATATGAACTCATTTATCAATGACTCAGGAAGGTTAAGTAGCAATAATGACGTCATGGATGAAACAAACTACGATTCGAAATTGCCCCAGGCAGCAAAATGTATTGAAAGTCAAGTGCAACAGGGGTGGACGGGTAGCTGTAAGGCCTTGAACAGACTCGTGAACCTAAACAACATTGATAAGACACATACCGTACATATACAGTACATATACAGTACATTATGCTGCTTGGGTGGGACTTTTTGGTTGTCGGCCGAGCACTTTGAGCCACTGGGCCGCGGGCTAAACAAGTTTGTATCGGTCGCTAATCAGAATAGAAATGTGGGGAGGGGGCGTCGTTTGATTTCTTTTACACCAGATGGCGTGACAGAGTTGAGTTCGTCTTTAAGAGATGGCACTACTTCCGCCAAATTTTAAGTTTACCGCCGCAGCATTGACTCGTTTGCTGTTCAACAGATGGCGCTACCTACGCCCAAATTTTAAATATCGCTCCCGCAGATTTTTTTGTGTCGTGTTCAAGAGATGGTGCTACTTACACCACATTTTAAATTTCCCGCCTTTTGTGACATTTTAAACAGATGGCGAATTCACTGTTGCCTCAACAAATGACGCTATGACAAATTAAAAATTTCCCGCCATTAGTCTTGGCTCTTGCTAAAGACTCCTCACGATGATTTCGTTTCAGAAAAAAAAAAAATGACGAACCATTTCCGCGTCCGTTTGCTGTCAAATACCTCGAGTGATGTATTTCTTAGTAACACAATGAGCAAGTTTACAATGAAGCTCGCTCCCTCAGTGCAATTAGATCGAAAGTGGCAGGTTGCTCTGGCTGAGGTGAATACTCTATTTGCAATTAACAATATCACGGATATCGGAGACAACCACCCTCGATACTGTAACCATGAGAGAGCAAGCAAAACTTCCTGCAGGAGAAAACGTAATTGTACCTTTTCCTCCACGGCTAACACAACATTAAAAAAAAGAACGAGTAGAAAAAACGAACAAATTCATTCGCTTTTTTGCATGACATATTTTTATTCTAACAGATAGATCACAGTTATCTTTCAAGTATATAGTCATTTCAAAGAATGAGGGGCTATTCCATGCCAAACGTCCCAGACATCGCGCTCGACCATCTGCGATTTCTTTCAAATAAATTGTGGTTGATTGTTCCCATGCAGCCAATGCACTCCCGGCTTATTTTTGCCGCACATTTTTTTTTTCGCGCTGTGGTCGCCTCTTGAAGATGGCGATTTGACATGCCTACCTGAAAAAAAAATAAAAGAAATAGCTTTAGTGCAAATTCCAACCAAATCTCTTCTGACTAAAGAAAAGCATAATACTTTCGTGCCAATACCCGTTCAATGTTGATCTACACTTTTTATAGAAAGTTTGTACCCCGAGAAAACAGTAAAATTTCGGGAACATTTGGATTTTTTATGGAACTTTGCATTTTTTTCGTAGCTATTTAAACTGTTTAGCGCTGCTGTGTAGGAGGCATAGAACGTGTTAAAAATATTTTGAGACGCGGAGACTTGGATGAGTACACACAAAAAAAAACTCATCAATTTCAGAAATATTGCTTTTTACCACATATTCAGCAGTCTATTGCGCACTGAGGTGGTCCTGTTAAAAATATGAGACAAATTGCATTTGATAGTATTACCCTAGACTATTTAATTTACAAAGTTCTATCTAAACACTTTTTGTTTTAGCAGCGAAAAATTTTTTTGAACTTGACTACCCCCGCACTCATACGGCATTGCCCCGCAAGACTGCTTCACCCCAAGACGCATCGCCGCCGCTGCTGCCAAACACACACGGGAGCTGCCCAAACCGATTTGAGTTGCCTGCAAAAACATGTTGTATGTACAAATTAACTTTCGAAGCTTCAGGTTCTCTGAGAACGGCCTTATGCGGTGGCGCAGTACACAAGGAGCATTGGAGCCAGGGATGTACTTAGACGACGTCTGCATCTATTACATCTAGCTCATTTCAGGGATCGGCATAAATACATTTTTTAGTATTTAAATATAAATAGAAAATACTTTGTTGAAAGAGGCGTTTTAAATACTCTGCATACATAATTTTTATGCAGTAAATTTTCATATAGTATTTAAACACCATAACTACCACCATGAATACTGAGAGGAAGATGTCATCCGGAATTACAGAAGTAATGATGATCATAACAATAAATCCTCAAGGAACAATAATATTTATTTGTTAGATTATCATGGAGATTTTAATATTAAAAATTTCGCAACGGAGAACACCTCTCCACAGGTGCCGATGAAGAAAGTATTGTATTGAACGTGACGAAGATTCTCCTTACAACGGGGTAGTCGGGTAGTCCCGGCTTTTATCCGCGACAACAGTGAAAAAACTCGCCATCTAAAATGGTTTGTCGCATGTGCGTGCTTGCGAAAACAAGGCGTAACTGCGCGGTTCTCCAAACTCTGCTTTGCCCTTGTTACCGAAAGGTCCAATGTGGGGTAACTTTGAGATATGAGTCCGTATCTTGCGTATTTAGGAGTAATAAATATTTACGGAACAAATTCCCAAAATTGGTATTTAAATATAATTATAAACACATTTTTCAAGTTTGTATTTAAATACAAAATATAAATACATGTATTGATATTTTAAATACTATTTTAATTACAATGTATTTTAATACCGCCCATCCCTGGCTCACTTTGATCAGAGGCGACACCATCCTCCTGAGCTGGATCATTATATTGGACCGTCTGAAGCCTTCCCTTCTGTTATTGTGGTCTTTTGTGGTAGCTGAAAGAGTGAACCCAAGCAGCACAATGCACTGAAAGTAGAGTGCAATAGGGGTGGACGGGTAAGTGAAAGGCCTTGAATAGACTCGTGAAACTAAGCAACACTGATAAGACGTATACCGCCCGCCCCTATTGCACTCGACTTTCAGTACATTGTGCTGCTTGGGAAGATGTTGTTGTTGTCGACTAAAGAACGAGTTGTTTTTTTTCCTGTGTTTCCCCATAACTTTCTCTGTCTCTGTTTCTTCTTCTTCCTTTTTGTTTGTGTCTCTTCGCTTTTGGGAATAGCAAGCTTCCATCACGATCAGCCTTTCGCTTCCTTTTTTATCATGATTAAACATATCCCCCTACACACACCCTTCATTGCCTGGTGCCATAGTGTCGGAGTTAGTAAGTGCTGTGTGCGTCATCGCTGGAACATATTGCCACGAATCATCATCGCGAAACTTCCAGAGCAGACACGAAACGGTACATCTCTTCCCGGCGCATGCTGAGGAAGAAGCAAGAAGCTTCCAGACACATCGCCTGCTCTCCGGCAAACGCACGTGCTGTTTCTAGATTTTTCGGCGCGACGCTTAAATGCTTGTGCGCTCCAAGCTGGAGCATTCATTCTTTGGACTTAGTTGTGTTCGAGTACCATCACTCTTGTGTTTTGCTACCAAGTAGTCTAATAAACCTTTCGCTGTTTATTCGACGACTCGCCGACCCATTTCGCTTCGTGACAATATTATGGTTATTCATTAGCTCGCAACTGCCCGTTACCACTGACGTACATCCCTAGCCCCAGTGCTCCTACTGAACTGCGTCGCCGCAGTAGGCAATTCTCGTGAGAACCTGAAGCTTGGAAGAATAATTTCTATGTTTTTGTTTGTTTTTTCGCTGAAGAACAGAAATCGGTTTCGGCAGCACCCGTGTGCGGCAATTTTTTTTCGGCAAAAATAAGCCGGGAGTGCATTGGCTGCATAGGAACAATCAACCACAATTTATTTGAAAGAAATCCGGGATGGTCGAGCGCAATGTCTGGGACGTTTGGCATGGAATGGCCCTTATGATAATGCTCAAAACAAACGCAACCCAATGAGGTGGTAAAAGTGTAGCCTAAGACTACGACTAAAAGACTAAGTACTGTTGACTGCTCTTTTTGTCTTTCTGACATGGTTGCCTGTACGTTGCAGTCTTCGCTTAATCAATTTATTTTAGTTTGGTTATTATGCACTGTAGTATACAGCTTAAAGCTATCGGTTTAGCAGCTGTAAAGCAGCTGTATCGGTAGTATACAGCTTAAAGCTAAAGAATATGCTGTTCTAATAAAAAAGAAACAATCCATATAACTTCCCTCCTCAGACTGGGAAATGGTTGTTCTGTGGATGGAATGGCCAGGGGGCAAATGAACTAATACCAGAAAGCCTTCAGTTCATTCACACAATGAAATTTAGAACTGCCACATTGATACATTTTCCTCCTAATCTGATTTCCAAACCGAAATTGTCCTTGGGGACAAACTGATTCGATCCTTAGCGAGGGCAGCAATGACTATTTAATTACGATACTCCAATGTGTGGTTGCCGCAAGTGGATCACGCGCTTCAGTTTCATAAATGCAATACGCCCTTTTACGGAAATTATTAAACCTGGTAAACTATTATAAATTATAAACTATAAACCTCATAAACTATTCACGACCAACTACCTTAATATTGGAAGCAAAATGACACGAGGCAGATATACCCTGTCAACAACTAATTCACGCTGCTTCATTAGCCATTTGGAATAAAAAGAAACACCATATATGATACAAGTGTTCTTGTGCACTCTCTCCTGCTGCTTTAATACAAAAAGACCTTGTTAGTGCCCGCTAGCCTCGACTGGAATGTGAGTAACAGTGATCACATTGGACAGTAAAAGCAAGGAAGCAGTGCACAGCTGGAAATTGGGTTTTCGTCAGTGTTAGCACTGTTAAACACTTGACCATGACAATGTGTACTTCATGGTATTCAGCTGAGAGTGAAATTCGAACACACGACTGTCAACGTCATCGGCTATGGCAACAACACATTGGAGAACTCGTGGCTCCTGCTTCTGTCCTGGCCCAGCACCTCTACGTATACACAAGGCAATGGAGATGATGAAGATAAAAAAAATACAAGTGAAAAGACGGAAGGCAACCTAGCTAAAACCTTAGTATGACTTACAAAGTATACAGCTGCAAAGAAGAAACTACTCCGAGTTTAAGCAAAGCAACAACCTCTATTTCCAATTATGAGATTCACAAATGTATGTAGAATGTTCATTTGGCTGCGCATCACTAACACACTAAAACAAAATATAAAAGTACCCTGTTCCTCGGTGCCTGATTACTGCTCTTTGTTTTTGGGTTTTACGAGTTTTCAAATTCAGGCGGAGGGAGAAATCGTGCGCTTTGATATCACCTTGCAAATGCTAAATGTTACTAAATGCTAATGATAAAATATTAAATGCTGTTACTAAATACTGACGTATCGTCTGCACCATAGTTCAATCAGAGTTCGTCATTTTCGGGTTAAGACCGATTCTTCACCACAGTCATGTTTGCAAGCATTCGGGTAAATCTCGATTATCAACCCGAAATCCTTATGGTCCTTCAACTTGTCGTTCTAGGTAAATTGTCATTATCAGCAAAGAGAGCTATTCGTGAGAACCTATTTCTCCTATACTTTTATGATCCCCTCCTGCAAGAGTGAAAGACGATGTTTTATGGGACGTGGGCAAATGTTTTTATACCACGCGGTGATTCACTGCTCCAGTTCCGAGCGGAAACATAAAGATAAATATTTCTCGTCCCTGTGTGACAGCAGAAGCTTGTTTCACATGCCTTTCGTTTCACCCGGTCATGGTTTCTGGTCATCCAATCCAATTACTGGGGTTTGGGATGCGAAGCACGGATCACTTGCACGATAACGTCTATACTAGACCACTTCGTCCCGCCCACTGATCTCGTGCTCGTCTTAGGTTCGCTCATTCGTCTACAATACTAGACTACTTCGAAGAATCATACATCTGCCCAACTGGAACAATTTCGGATGCGTTTGCGAAGAGAGGTACTTGGCGTTGATTTCACGTCTCTGATAGGTTCCGAAAGATCGCCTAACAAATTTGCACGCTGTAGGCATGTATGTTGTCTAAACTGCGGTTTTCCTTGTGCCTGTATTCGTTACAATGTGGTACCAAGTCCTTTCCTGACAGATTGATTTTGAAACTCAAAACACCGTCGCCGTTTCTTTCAGAAAATTCCCAATTTGTGTGAGTTTGATCGGTGTTTGGGTAGCCTAGTGGTTTCAGGCACGCACATGCCGGAGACTACTTGGGTCGGTAAGGGTCGAGATCTCGTGGTGGGTGAGGGTCTGTGTGGATTTAAGAGGTGCGGAATTCCCCTCCGACTAAGAAAACTCGGCGATGTGCGAGTGGTACTACCTAGTTCGTTGCCACTCCCAAGCAATGTTTTCAACTCTGTTTCAAACTGATACCAGTAGTTTTGCGTCTGACTAGTGGCAAGTGAACCGACTGTTCAGGGGGCTATATTGAGACTTCAATTAAAACGGGGTTATTCTAAGAACAAAATAATTAGGACAAAACAAGAAAATTTACATTAGTTTTTCTTGGGAAAAAATTTCGCCTCGTTCGGGATTTGAACCATCGATCTTCGAAGAAGATAAATTTTGCATTTTTTTAATTATCATACCGGAAGTTCAATAGGCATATGCACCAGAGCATCCTGACACACTTTGACTCAAAAAGACTTAACGTAGAACATCGTAGTGAAAAATTAGAAACACGGCAGTCAGCGGAATATAAGAAATACTAGGCTATGGCAATGAGCGTTGGGAGCGTGGGAGCGTTGGGAGCGGGTGTACAACGGAGAAATGTGCCCGAGGGCCAGGTCACTTCTGGGTCACCTGCCCAGGATTTCGACAAGCTACATCATGTGTCTTCGATTAACTTTAGGTGACTCCTGACACCTTGAGGAGGCTTCAGGTGACTTCAGATGACCCAGACGTCTTCAGGTGAGTTCAAGCGACTTCAGCAGACTGCAGACGTCTTCACGTGACTCCAGACGTCTCCAGGTGACTTCGGCTTGCTACTGACGACTATAAGTTGACCCCTCACGTGTTGCGGTGACTACAGCAGACACCAAGGAAATCGAGCTGACTTTAAGTAAGTCACTTGGAGTCTTTAGCTCACTCATGACATCTACAGCTGCCTTCAGGAGACCATAGGTGACCCCAGATCTCTTCAAGTGCGCTCAGACATCTTCAGGTGATTTCAAAAAACTTCAGATGTCTTCACGTAACCTCAGTTGACCCCAGAGGTCTTACGGCGAGTTTTGCGTCTGAACAAGCACAAACCGACTGTTCAGGAGGCTGTATCGAGAATTCAATTAAACGGGGGTTCCTTCTAAGAACAAAATAATAAGGAGAAAACAAGAAAATTTACACTATTTGTGTTGGAAAAAAATTCCGTCTCGTACGAGATTTGAACTCTCGATCTTCAAAGAAGGTCAATTTTGCATTATTTCGATTATCATACCAGAAGTTCAATAGGCATATGCGCCAGAGCATTCTGACACACTTTGATTCAAAGAGACTTAACGTAGAACATCGTTGTGCAAAATTTAAAACACGACACTAACACGGAATATCAAAAATACTAGGCTATGGCAATGAGCGTTGGGAGCTATCGGGTGTATAACGGAGAAATGTGCCGGAGCGCAATGTCACTTCTGGATCAACCTGCCCAGGATCTCGACAAGCTGCGTCATGTGTCCTTGGTTAACTTTAGGTGACTCCTGACAACTTGAGGTGACTTCAGGTGACTTCAGATGACCCAGACGTCCTTAGGTAACTTGAAGTGACTTCAGTCGACTGCAGACGTCTTCACATCACTTCAGCTGACTCCGGACGTCTTCACATCACTTCAGCTGACTCCGGACGTCTATCATTTGACCCCTGACGTGTTGCGGTGACTACAGCTGACGTCAAGGGACTCCAGCTGTCTTTAGGTAACGTACTTCGAGTACCTTGACGTGACATCCACATGACATCCACAGCTGCCTTCAGGAGACCTTAGGTGACTCCAGATGCCTTTAAGTGCCCCCAGACATCTTCAGGTGACTTCAAAAACTTCAGACGTCTTCATGTGACCTCAGTTGACCCCAGGCGTCCTACGGCGACTTCAAGTGACTTTAGGTGACTCATAACGTCTTCAGGTAACTTGAAATTACTGCCGACGTCATCCTTTGACACCAGATGTCTTCAGGTGGCTCGAAATGACGTCATGTGAGTGCCGGTGAGATGAGACATCTTCGTGCGACTTCAAGTGACTTTCGCCGTCCTGAGGTGACTACGCGTGAGTTTTGGTGACTGCAGACGTACGAAGGTGAACCCAGACTTCTTCAAGGTGACTCCAGCTCACTCCGAGTGACTTGGAGTAAATTCAAGTGACTCATGACATCCTCAGGTGGCTTCAGGTGACTTTAGGTAATTTCACATGACACCAGACACCTTCGTTTGACTCCAGATATGTTCAGGTGACATCAGGTGACCTCAGGCTCCAGACGTAGTGAAAACTTAAAAACGCGACAGTTAGTACAATATAGAAAAAGTATTTGGCTATGTCGAAGAGCGTTGCCTGAAATTGGAGGATTTTTAGTTGAAGTTTGAGTACACAGATCGAGTGTAGAAGGACAGCCGTCCTTTATCACATTCCAGGGTACATCCTTTCTGACGGACATCTGATAAGCCCTAGCGAATAATTATTCTCCACAACAGGTTCTGTACGAACATTGCTTGCGTTGGTTTCTAAACCTCGGGTAACATTAACTGAGAAGAACCACAATAGCATGTCTAGCCAGGAAATCCCATTCTGAGCATTGACGTTCAAGCTGTAGACTATAGAGATACCAGAAGCAGAGGTGATTTACATGTTTCTTCATCAGTGAGATATATCTTAGAAAAAACGTCAACACTTCCACATAGTCTATGATTGTCCCGTCTGGGATGCGAAGCACGTATCACTTGTGCGATAACGTCTATACTAGACCACTTCGAAGAATCATAGATCTGCCCAACTAGGAACAATTTCGGATGCGTTTTCGAAGAGAGCTACTTGACGTTGGTGTCATGCCTCCGATAACTAACGCGTTTTTCGAAAGATCGCCTAGCGAATTTGCACACTATACAGGTATGTTGTGTAAAGTGCAGTTCTCCTTGTGTCTGTATTCTTTACAATGTGGCACCAAATCTTTTCCTGACAGTTTCATTTTGAAACTCAAAGAACCGTCGTCGTTTCTTTAAGAAAATTCCCAATTTGTCGAAGTTTGACCGGTGCTTGGGTAGTCTAGTGGTTTAAGGCACGGACGTGCCGGAGACTACTTGGGTCGGTAAGGGTCGAGATCTAGTGGTGGATGAGGTTCGCGGTGCATCTAAAGGGTCCGGGATTTCTTCTCTGTCCAAGGAAACTCGGCGATGTGCGCGTGGTACTACCTAGTTAGTTACCACTCCCGAGCCATGTTTTGAACTCTATTTCAAACTGATGCTAGTAGTTTTTCATCTGAACAAGCACAAACCGACTGTTCAGGAGGCTGTATCGAGACTTCAATTAAACAGGGGCCCTTCTAAGAACAGAATAAATAGGAGAAAACAAGAAAATTTACATTAATTTGTGTTGGAAAAATTCCGTCTCGTGCGGAATTTGAACCCTCGATCTTCAAAGAAGGTCAATTTTGCATTTCTCGATTATCATACCAGAAGTTCAATAGGCATATGCACCAGAGCATACTGATACACTTTGATCAGCTGTGCACACTGCCGGTATCCCTTCTAATAGTGTTACACTGCGCTCAATCAGCCCGATATCAGCCCGATATCAGCTGTACAAGACCTATCAGTTGTCTTCGTGGCGCCAGCTGTTGCACAGGCTAAACTAGCTGTACGGTGCAAGTGGTGTACCTTCTGCAGGAAGTGTTCCTTAAATCTGTTATGTAAGTACAAATTCTACCGCTGTGTGTTCATTGCGTTGTAATTCACTTCTGAAAACCCAAGTTACTTGCTCAGTGTCAAGTTCACACGCGCAATCATGGTTTGGTCACCGACGTCCAGCGTGTATCATAGCGGACGTGTTTTCCGTTACTTGATTACTACTCGCCGCTGGAGGAATTCATCAATCTCTGAGTATGTTCCAATTGTCAGTCAATGTTTTAAATGCGTATATTCCTGAATACTGATTTCTTAAAGGTTATGGCCACCGATCTCACTACGGCTGCGACGTGTAACTTCCCACTGTGGGAAGAACCCGAACTTGGCGGTAAAGTGCTTGGTTCATGCATGTTGTAATACCTGTAGAAGGTATATATCCTAAGGTATTATGCTTGCTGTAATACTTGCATAAGGTATATATCCTAACGTATTATGCTTGCTGTAATACTTGCGTAAGGTATATATCATAAGGTATATGCCCTAAGGTATTATGCTTGTATAATCAGGAGCGCAGTCTTGATTCCTAGCATTTGTAAAAAAGGCTCTGATGTAAACTGTTGCGAGTCGTCAGTATACTTATTTACCTTAGGCAAATGACCAGGGAGGTGTGTTGTGACACGTAATGCTTTTAGCATTTCAGTGTAAGGGTTGTTTCAGTATTTCAGGCAATTTCTGGAATTAATCACGAGAAAGAAACTGAGTTGGACGTTCCCAGGAGGGGATGCTGTCAGCCTGCATTGCATCACTCAACAGAGAACATGAATCTTTTACGTCCAGCTCTAATGTAAGTACATAGTTTGCTTAGATTTGTAGAAGTATTCGACATTCTTAATAAACACAGCTATGATAAAGAGAGGCCATTACACAGAGAAAAAACACTCTCAGGTGGCAGCCATAACAGGTCAGGCAATATTCCCAGCAGTATTTGCAGCAATGCACGAGTGTGTCACCGAACTACCATAACGTACCGTGCTTGAGGGTGTTCTTTGTTGTCTTCATGTTTATTTTACAGCATTAAATGCTACATGTCGTTCTCATTCGCACCATCTGCAGCGTAGATTTTCGGCTTGCCACCAGGAATTGACAATGTTGCTTAGTGCTCTTGAAACTGTCAGAGGTGTGAGGGTACACACAAATTGTGGAAAACAATGCTAGAAGTTAGTACTGGCTACTGGCAAGTAGAATCGTTTCAAATGCTAGCAGTGTAAAAGCCATATATATTCCATAATCACATCAGCAGTGAAACTTAATTAGCCTTTTGTCATGCAGTTTGGTGATGTGTTTAATTATTAGTGGTTTGCATATCTTAACCGTAAAACGTGGGCCTTTATAATCAAGTAGGTCTTTGTGGGAGTCTTGATAAATTCTTCAGTTGCAGTTACCGGCTTTATGCTGTCTCATGTGTTCCAACAACGACATTATTTTGGCTTTGGAGAGTGGGGAGGTTCATCGCCACAGGCGATACTCTACCCCATTGCTGGTGGAAATGTGGGGACTATAACGAGCCCCGTCACAATAACGATCGAAGTCCCATGGTGTCCAGAAATGTCAGAAGAGCTTTGAGCGCAGAGCTTTGCTGGGCTGGATTAGGCCAGGGACCAAGCAATTTCGATAGGGAGAAGGGGCGAGGCTCCAGCTGACTAAGAGACTCGGAGAGTGTGGTTCGGGAAGGTTGGTAGTGGGAGCAATGAAGAATAATATGCTCCAGATCCTCAAGCACACCACAGTGGCAGCAGATGAGAGAGTCAACTTGTCTCAAGCGGTAACGCCACTGAGCTGTAAAGGCCACATCGAGACGCATTCGGTGGATTAATGCAGCATCTTGACGAGAGGTGTTTCGTGGCATGCTGAAAGCGAGCGTTGGATCGACTCTGCTCAACATAGAGGGGGGAAGAATGTCGGTTGTCCATTGGCGGGAAGCCAGGGGTGTCACTAGGCGTCGGAAAATTGAACGGCGATCTCCTCTCAGCAGAACAATACTGGTCCGTTTCCGATACGAGAGTGCTGCTTCTGCGGCGCTGTCGGCCTGCTCGTTCCCCACGACACCACAATGGGCTGGAACCCACTGGAGAACTAGCCTGTGGCCTGCTGCGTAGATAGTGTGGTAAGCCATTAACACATCTGTGACTAGGAGTGTGGATGGGCCTCGCATGCCGGAATTTTCAATTGCTTGGAGTGCAGATTACGAGTCTGTGAAGACTGCCCAACCCCGCGGTGTAAAATCAGCGATGTGTTGTAGAAAGAAAAGGATGGCATAGAGTTCCGCGGCTGTGGAGGAGGTTTCATGTGAAAGGCGTCTTCCGTGCACTACACCTTCGGATGGTATGACGAATACTGAGGTGGACCTGTTGTTTAGGGATGCGCCATCGATATATGCTGCCGTAAACGTAGAAAACTGCTCGTCTACCAGAGCATGAAAATGGGCTCGGAGGTCTTGAGGGGGGACCTGGTCTCTTCTTTCCAGAAGGTTAGGAAGGCGTACAAAAGTGGGCGGTACCGGTAGAGACCAGGGGGCTTACGGCGGTATAGTGTCCTTAGTTATGAAGCCAGTGAGAGCCATGTGTTCCATAAGCACGCTCTACTCATTCTTTTACTGTAATAGAGGGGTCATTTGTGGTTCACCATCCCGTGGGAGGGTTGCGGCACATCTGAAGTAACATGGCCGGGCACAAGGGCGCACCTGTCGAGCTTCCATGCTCACCATTAACTACGATAGGACATCATCTGAGAAATGATGCACCACAGACACCTGCTAAAGACGTCAAACCTTTTTGCATTGATGGCCGTCTCAGCCAATATTATACTCTACGTGGTTCTCTTTCTTAGCATAAAATAGGTTGTACCTTCCGGTCTGTTCAGTCATGGACACATTGCCTTCATGTTACATTTTTTTCTAGGAAAGGAGTCATAGCACATATCAAATCTCTCTTCGCTGGTTACGAGTGAGAAAGGCTGTGAACAAGCACGTTCTTTTTGCCAGGTCCTGTGCTGGACACCTCAGATGTTATACCCTTTTTTTCAAGCAAGTGACATCAAATGATACAACAGTGCCCATATTTAGTAAACTAGTGTTTAGTAAACTAGTTTAGTAAAGTGTTAGCATTAGAGGCGTGCGATTGTTGAAAAAGGAGTACCTGAAATTAGTACCCTGCGAATATTAAAGTGAATATCAAGTATCATTTACCATAGAAAGACACATAACTCTTGCAACTTACAAGAGACAATATACTAGAAAACTAGCAAAAGCACAATTAATGGGTTCACGACCAATTGGAAATGTCCAGGAACAATGAGTCTAATTTATTTTTGCTTGGTGCAAAGCATATCTGACTAGCTGCATTTGTGTAGTCAGGTAAAATGAGGAACTATACTTTCCATGAAACAACGAATCACAAACTGAGAAAATATTCAATTGATATTTGAATATTGTAGTCCCATAAGGGTAGGTGTGGTCTTTGCAAAGCTCTCTCGACTGAGTGGAGCGTACACACTTTTCCTAGGATCACCATTCAGGTCAATTTTTCGTCAAATTGTTGTGCCCATGCTTCGAGTTTCTGTGCTTCAGGCAACCATGTAGTCTTCCATGGGTATGTGTCTTTGTAGAACAATTCAAATACTTTACTCACCTGAGCATACACTTTTTCTAGGATCATCCCATGTCCATTCAAATTGCCGTGTCCATGGTTCAAACCGCTGTGCTTCATGCAATCGTCTTACAATGAAAAGAAAATATAAAAAAAACCGATGCATATGTTTGGTTGTCAATCACTTGCATGAGCCGGGGCGGTGCCGGCGCGAGATTGGTCTGGGCTATCTTGCTCTCAGCGTACTGCTAACAGCGTCTGGCTAGTTATGTCACTGCTAAATACGTACTGCTCCCAGGCAACGTCTGGAGAGCTCTCAGCGTCCTGCTAACAACAATGAAGGAACGAATAACCGGGACGTTGTGTCTCTCCGGAGACAGCCGGAGACAGCCAGAGACACAGCGTCCTGCTAGCAACGTCTGGTTAGGTATGTCATTTGCTAACTACGTACTGCTACCAGTGTATAGTGCCCCCAGCGTAGAGCAACGTGTAGCTAGAATTACGTGATTGCTCCCAGCGTCTACTGCTCCCAGCGTCTGGCTGGGTATCACAGTGCTAACTACGTACTGCGTGCTTCCAGCGTCCTGCTAACAACGTCTGGCTAGGTATGCCATTGCTAACTACGCACTGCTCCCAGTGTAGAGCAACGTGTAGCTAGAATTACGTGATTGCTCCCAGCGTCTAGCTAGGTATCTCAGTGCTAACTACGTACTGCTCCCAGTGTCTAGCGCTGCAAGTGTAGTGGCGCGTGTCGATATAGTTACGTCATAGCTCCGAAAGTACAGTTCCAGGACTACTCACTTCTTCAGTTATTCTGCATCGGGGATACACGCATGCTTTCAAACAGAAACGATGAGAAGGAAGGGGACACAATTCTTGTCATTAAATGCACTTCTTCAGTTGTTCTGCATCGGGGATACACGCATGTTTTCAAACAGAAACGATGAGAAGGAAGGGGACCGAATTTTTGTCATTAAATGTACTTCTTCAGTTATTCTCTATCGGGGATACACGCATGTTTTCAAACAGAAACGATGAGAAGGAGGGGGACTGAATTTTTGTCATTAAATGCTCTTCTTCAGTTATCCTGCATCGGGGATAAACGCATGTTTTCAAGCAGAAACCAGGAGAAGGAAGGAGACACAATTCTTGTCATTAAATGCACTTCTTCAGTTGTTCTGCATCGGGGATACACGCATCTTTTCAAACAGAAACGATGAGAGGGAAGGGGACTCAATTCTTGTCATTAAATGCACTTCTTCAGTTATTCTCTATCGGGGATACACGCATGTTTTCCAACAGAAACGATGAGAAGGAAGGGGACTGGATTTTTGTCATTAAATGCACTTCAGTTATTCTGCATCGGGGATACACGCATGTTTTCAAACAGAAACGAGGAGAAGGAAGGGGAGACAATTCTTGTCATTAAATGCGCTTCTTCAGTTATTCTGCATCGGGGATACACGCATGTTTTCAAACAGAAGCGATGAGAAGGAAGGGGACAGAATTCTTGTCATTAAATGCACTTCTTCAGTTGTTCTGCATCGGGGATACACGCATGTTTTCAAACAGAAACGATGAGAAGGAACGGGACTGAATTCTTGTCATTAAAGGCACTTCTTCAGTTGTTGTGCATCGGAGATACACTGATGTTTTCAAACAGAAACGATGAGAAGGAAGGGGACTAAATTCTTGTCATTAAATGCACTTCTTCAGTTATTCTCTATCGGGGATACACGCATGTTTTCAAACAGAAACGATGGGAACGAAGGGGACTGAATTGTTGTCATTAAATGCAATTCTTCAGTTGTTCTGCGTCGGGGATACACGCATGTTTTCAAACAGAAACGATGAGAAGGAAGGGGACTGAATTCCTGTCATTAAATGCACTTCAGTTGTTCTGCATCGGCGATACACGCATGTTTTCAAACAGAAACGATGAGAAGGAAGGGGACACAATTCTTGTCATTAAATGCACTTATTCAGTTGTTCTGCATCGGGGATACACGCATGTTTTCAAACAGAAACGATGAGAAGGAAGGGGACCGAATTTTTGTCATTAAATGTACTTCTTCAGTTATTCTCTATCGGGGATACTCGCATGTTTTCAAACAGAAACGATGAGAAGGAAGGGGACTGAATTTTTGTCATTAAATGTTCTTCTTCAGTTATCCTGCATCGGCGATACACGCATGTTTTCAAACAGAAACGATGAGAAGGAAGGGGACACAATTCTTGTCATTAAATGCACTTCTTCAGTTGTTCTGCATCGGGGATACACGCATCTTTTCAAACAGAAACGATGAGAAGGAAGGGGACTGAATTCTTGTCATTAAATGCACTTCTTCAGTTGTTCTGCATCGGGGATACACGCATGTTTTCAAACAGAAACGATGAGAAGCAACGGGACTGAATTCTTGTCATTACATGCACTTCTTCAGTTATTCTCTATCGGGGATACACGCATGTTTTCAAACAGAAACGATGGGAACGAAGGGGACTGAATTGTTGTCATTAAATGCACTTCTTCAGTTGTTCTGCATCGGGGATACACGCATGTTTTCAAACAGAAACGATGAGAAGGAAGGGGACTGAATTCTTGTCATTAAATGCACTTCTTCAGTTGTTCTGCATCGGGGATACACGCATGTTTTCAAACAGAAACGATGAGAAGGAAGGGGACTGAATTCCTGTCATTAAATGCACTTCAGTTGTTCTGCATCGGGGATACACGCATGTTTTCAAACAGAAACGATGAGAAGCAACGGGACTGAATTCTTGTCATTACATGCACTTCTTCAGTTATTCTCTATCGGGGATACACGCATGTTTTCAAACAGAAACGATGGGAACGAAGGGGACTGAATTGTTGTCATTAAATGCACTTCTTCAGTTGTTCTGCATCGGGGATACACGCATGTTTTCAAACAGAAACGATGAGAAGGAAGGGGACTGAATTCTTGTCATTAAATGCACTTCTTCAGTTGTTCTGCATCGGGGATACACGCATGTTTTCAAACAGGAACGATGAGAAGGAAGGGGACTGAATTCCTGTCATTAAATGCACTTCAGTTGTTCTGCATCGGCGATACACGCATGTTTTCAAACAGAAACGATGAGAAGGAAGGGGACTGAATTCCTGTCATTAAATGCACTTCAGTTGTTCTGCATCGGCGATACACGCATGTTTTCAAACAGAAACGATGAGAAGGAAGGGGACTGAATTCTTGGCATTAAATGCACTTCTTCAGTTGTTCTGCATCGGGGATACACGCATGTTTTCAAACAGAAACGATGAGAAGGAAGGGGACTGCATTCTTGTCATTAAACGCACTTCTTCAGTTGTTCTGTATTGGGCATACACGCATGTTTTCAAACAGAAACGATGAGAAGGAAGGGGACTGAATTCTTGTCATTAAATGCACTTCTTCAGTTGTTCTGCTTCGGAGATACACGCATGTTTTCAAACAGAAACGATGAGAAGGAAGGGGACTGAATTCTTGTCATTAAATGCACTTCTTCAGTTATTGTCTATCGGGGATACACGCATGTTTTAAAACAGAAACAATGGGAACGAAGGGGACTGAATTGTTGTCATTAAATGCACTTCTTCAGTTTTTCTGCATTGGGCATACACGCATGTTTTCAAACAGAAACGGTGAGAAGAAAGGTGACAGAATTCTTGTCATTAAATGCACTTCTTCAGTTGTTGTGCATCGGGGATACACGCATGTTTTCAAACAGAAACGATGAGAAGGAAGGGGACTGAATTCTTGTCATTAAATGCACTTCTTCAGTTGTTCTGCATCGGGGATACACGCATGTTTTCAAACAGAAACGATGAGAAGGAAGGGGACTGATTTCCTGTCATTAAATGCACTTCTTCAGTTATTCTCTATCGGGGATACACGCATGTTTTCAAACAGAAACGATGAGAAGGAAGGGGACTGAATTCTTGTCGTTAAGTGCACTTCTTCAGTTGTTCTGCATCGGGGATACACGCATGTTTTCAAACAGAAACGATGAGAAGGAACGGGACTGAATTCTTGTGATTCAATGCACTTCTTCAGTTGTTCTGCATCGGAGATACACGCATGTTTTCAAACACAAACGATGAGAAGGAAGGGGACTAAATTCTTGTCATTAAATGCACTTCTTCAGTTATTCTCTATCGGTAATACACGCATGTTTTCAAACAGAAACGATGGGAACGAAGGGGACTGAATTGTTGTCATTAAATGCACTTCTTCAGTTGTTCTGCATCGGGGATACACGCATGTTTTCAAACAGAAACGAGGAGAAGGAAGGGGACTGAATTCTTGTCATTAAATGCAATTCTTCAGTTGTTCTGCATCGGGGATACACGCATGTTTTCAAACAGAAACGATGAGAAGGAAGGGGACTGAATTCCTGTCATTAAATGCACTTCAGTTGTTCTGCATCGGCGATACACGCATGTTTTCAAACAGAAACGGTGAGAAGGAAGGAGGCAGAATTCTTGTCATTAAATGCACTTCTTCAGTTGTTCTGCATCAGGGATACACGCATGTTTTCAAACAGAAACGATGGGAAGGAAGGGGACTGAATTCTTGTCATTAAATGCACTTCTTCAGTTGTTCTGCATCGGGGATACACGCATGTTTTCAAACAGAAACGTTGAGAAGGAAGGGGACTGAATTCCTGTCATTAAATGCACTTCAGTTGTTCTGCATCGGCGATACACGCATGTTTTCAAACAGAAACGATGAGAAGGAAGGGGACTGAATTCCTGTCATTAAATGCACTTCAGTTGTTCTGCATCGGCGATACACGCATGTTTTCAAACAGAAACGGTGAGAAGGAAGGGGACTGAATTCCTGTCATTAAATGCACTTCTTCAGTTATTCTCTATCGGGGATACACGCATGTTTTCAAACAGAAACGATGAGAAGGAAGGGGACTGAATTCCTGTCATTAAATGCCCTTCAGTTGTTCTGCATCGGCGATACACGCATGTTTTCAAACAGAAACGTTGAGAAGGAAGGGGACTGAATTCCTGTCATTAAATGCACTTCAGTTGTTCTGCATCGGCGATATACGCATGTTTTCAAACAGAAACGATGAGCAGGAAGGGAACTGAATTCTTGTCATTAAATGCACTTCTTCAGTTGTTCTGCATCGGGGATACACGCATGTTTTCAAACAGAAACGATGAGAAGGAAGGGGACTGAATTCCTGTCATTAAATGCACTTCTTCAGTTATTCTCTATCGGGGATACACGCATGTTTTCAAACAGAAACGATGAGAAGGAAGGGGACTGAATTCTTGTCATTAAGTGCACTTCTTCAGTTGTTCTGCATCGGGGATACACGCATGTTTTCAAACAGAAACGACGAAAAGGAAGGGGACACAATTCTTGTCATGAAATGCACTTCTTCAGTTGTTCTGCATCGGGGATACACGCATGTTTTCAAACAGAAACGATGAGAAGGAGGGGGACTGAATTTTTGTCATTAAATGCTCTTCTTCAGTTATCCTGCATCGGGGATAAACGCATGTTTTCAAGCAGAAACCAGGAGAAGGAAGGAGACACAATTCTTGTCATTAAATGCACTTCTTCAATTGTTCTGCATCGGGGATACACGCATCTTTTCAAACAGAAACGATGAGAAGGAAGGGGACTGAATTCTTGTCATTAAATGCACTTCTTCAGTTATTCTCTATCGGGGATACACGCATGTTTTCAAACAGAAACGATGAGAAGGAAGGGGACTGGATTTTTCTCATTAAATGCACTTCTTCAGTTATTCTGCATCGGGGATACACGCATGTTTTCAAACAGAAACGAGGAGAAGGAAGGGGAGACAATTCTTGTCATTAAATGCGCTTCTTCAGTTATTCTGCATCGGGGATACACGCATGTTTTCAAACAGAAGCGATGAGAAGGAAGGGGACAGAATTCTTGTCATTAAATGCACTTCTTCAGTTGTTGTGCATCGGAGATACACTGATGTTTTCAAACAGAAACGATGAGAAGGAAGGGGACTAACTTCTTGTCATTAAATGCACTTCTTCAGTTATTCTCTATCGGGGATACACGCATGTTTTCAAACAGAAACGATGGGAACGAAGGGGACTGAATTGTTGTCATTAAATGCACTTCTTCAGTTGTTCTGCATCGGGGATACACGCATGTTTTCAAACAGAAACGATGAGAAGGAAGGGGACTGAATTCTTGTCATTAAATGCAATTCTTCAGTTGTTCTGCATCGGGGATACACGCATGTTTTCAAACAGAAACGATGAGAAGGAAGGGGACTGAATTCCTGTCATTAAATGCACTTCAGTTGTTCTGCATCGGCGATACACGCATGTTTTCAAACAGAAACGATGAGAAGGAAGGGGACACAATTCTTGTCATTAAATGCACTTCTTCAGTTGTTCTGCATCGGGGATACACGCATGTTTTCAAACAGAAACGATGAGAAGGAAGGGGACGGAATTTTTGTCATTAAATGTACTTCTTCAGTTATTCTCTATCGGGGATACTCGCATGTTTTCAAACAGAAACGATGAGAAGGAAGGGGACTGAATTTTTGTCATTAAATGTTCTTCTTCAGTTATCCTGCATCGGCGATACACGCATGTTTTCAAACAGAAACGATGAGAAGGAAGGGGACACAATTCTTGTCATTAAATGCACTTCTTCAGTTGTTCTGCATCGGGGATACACGCATCTTTTCAAACAGAAACGATGAGAAGGAAGGGGACTGAATTCTTGTCATTAAATGCACTTCTTCAGTTGTTCTGCATCGGGGATACACGCATGTTTTCAAACAGAAACGATGAGAAGGAAGGGGACTGAATTCCTGTCAGTAAATGCACTTCAGTTGTTCTGCATCGGGGATACACGCATGTTTTCAAACAGAAACGATGAGAAGCAACGGGACTGAATTCTTGTCATTACATGCACTTCTTCAGTTATTCTCTATCGGGGATACACGCATGTTTTCAAACAGAAACGATGGGAACGAAGGGGACTGAATTGTTGTCATTAAATGCACTTCTTCAGTTGTTCTGCATCGGGGATACACGCATGTTTTCAAACGGAAACGATGAGAAGGAAGGGGACTGAATTCTTGTCATTAAATGCACTTCTTCAGTTGTTCTGCATCGGGGATACACGCATGTTTTCAAACAGAAACGATGAGAAGGAAGGGGACTGAATTCCTGTCATTAAATGCACTTCAGTTGTTCTGCATCGGCGATACACGCATGTTTTCAAACAGAAACGATGAGAAGGAAGGGGCTGAATTCCTGTCATTGAATGCACTTCAGTTGTTCTGCATCGGCGATACACGCATGTTTTGAAACAGAAACGATGAGAAGGAAGGGGACTGAATTCTTGTCATTAAATGCACTTCTTCAGTTGTTCTCCATCGGGGATAACGCATGTTTTCAAACAGAAACGATGACAAGGAAGGGGACTGCATTCTTGTCATTAAACGCACTTCTTCAGTTGTTCTGGATCGGGGATACACGCATGTTTT
This sequence comes from Ornithodoros turicata, assembly GCF_037126465.1. Lineage (NCBI taxonomy): Eukaryota > Metazoa > Arthropoda > Arachnida > Ixodida > Argasidae > Ornithodoros > Ornithodoros turicata. The sequence goes on from NW_026999315.1 coordinate 179,445, forward strand.
CAAACAGAAACGATGAGAAGGAAGGGGACTAAATTCCTGTCATTAAATGCCCTTCAGTTGTTCTGCATCGGCGATACACGCATGTTTTCAAACAGAAACGTTGAGAAGGAAGGGGACTGAATTCCTGTCATTAAATGCACTTCAGTTGTTCTGCATCGGCGATACACGCATGTTTTCAAACAGAAACGATGAGAAGGAAGGGGACTGAATTCTTGTCATTAAATGAATTTCTTCAGTTGTTCTGCGTCGGGGATAACGCATGTTTTCACACAGAAACGATGAGAAGGAAGGGGACCGAATTCTTGTCATTAAACGCACTTCTTCAGTTGTTCTGGATCAGAGATACACGCATGTTTTCAAACAGAAACGATGAGAAGGAAGGGGACTGAATTCTTGTCATTAAATGCACTTCTTCAGTTATTGTCTATCGGGGATACACGCATGTTTTAAAACAGAAAGAATGAGAACGAAGGGGACTGAATTGTTGTCATTAAATGCACTTCTTCAGTTGTTCTGCATTGGGGATACACGCATGTTTTCAAACAGAAACGATGGGAAGGAAGGGGACTGAATTCTTGTCATTAAATGCACTTCTTCAGTTGTTCTGCATCGGGGATACACGCATTTTTTCAAACAGAAACGATGAGAAGGAAGGGGACTGAATTCCTGTCATTTTATGCACTTCTTCAGTTATTCTCTATCGGGGATACACGCATGTTTTCAAACAGAAACGATGAGAAGGAAGGGGACTGAATTCCTGTCATTAAATGCCCTTCAGTTGTTCTGCATCGGGGATACACGCATGTTTTCAAACAGAAACGTTGAGAAGGAAGGGGACTGAATTCCTGTCATTAAAGGAGCAGTCTAGAGGCCCACAACTTTTTTTCTGTTTTTGGTCAGTATGGAATGTTAGGCGGCCGAAAACAGTTTTCCCACAATTAGTGCAACCGTAGCTAAATTGGGACGCCTGCAATAGCTCCCCGAACCTCCCGCGCGCGAAACACCCTCCTTCGCCTTCACGATAGGCACGTGATGAGCGCCAACACACACGTCACTATGTGACGCAAGTGGTGAGGACGCTCCTCATTGGACTTGGGATCAGATGATCGAGGTGAGCAAGATCGCCCAGGCGGGAGCGTCTGCTACCGCTTGGGAGACGCCATGCGTTCTCCGGCTTCGTGATGTCCGAAACGGAGGGTTTGAAGGCTGTCAACAACACAACCACGATTTTTTGGGACCGCAGGCACCGCGGGAAGAACGAGTGGTGCAACCCGAAATTAACTGCGTTTGTACAGCAAAAACCCCGTGCTTCTCGACAGTGTGCAGCCTGTCTGACAGTTTTCACCGCGCAGTTGGTTCAGTGGCTAACAGGTGGCGCGACAATACCGCTTCCACAATACAGCTTCGCAATAGCTTTCTGCTGCTGTGAATTCTGAAATTGCACAGAAGCCACTGATATATTACTCTTGTGATCGTAATCGTATTTTCTCAGGCTGCGTATATGCTTCTTCTTTGAAAGAGACGTGATATAAATCATATAAATAATAGAAATCAACAAGAAGCAGCTAGCAATGTTCGTAGCAGACGGTTTTTCCTACGAACGAATGAGGGGCTCTCTACCACGAACGTCACACTAGAGTGGGTGTGGTCTGCAGTTGGAGCGCTCCGGCCTGTCACCGCGGCAGCGATTTCCCAAATTAATTGCACCGTGGTGATACAACTTTGGACAGAAATATTTTGTGGGAATGCTTTTCACATACTGCTTTACAAGATGACAGCAGTTTTGGGCCATGTTAGATACCACTTTAATGCTCCTTTAAATGCACTTCAGTTGTTCTGCATCGGCGATACACGCATGTTTTCAAACAGAAACGATGAGAAGGAAGGGGACTGAATTCTTGTCATTAAATGCACTTCTTCAGTTGTTCTGCATCGGGGATACACGCATGTTTTCAAACAGAAACGATGAGAAGGAAGGGGACTGAATTCCTGTCATTAAATGCACTTCTTCAGTTATTCTCTATCATGGATACACGCATGTTTTCAAACAGAAACGATGAGAAGGAAGGGGAGTGAATTCTTGTCATTAAGTGCACTTCTTCAGTTGTTCTGCATCGGGGATACACGCATGTTTTCAAACAGAAACGATGAGAAGGAACGGGACTGAATTCTTGTGATTCAATGCACTTCTTCAGTTGTTCTGCATCGGAGATACACGCATGTTTTCAAACACAAACGATGAGAAGGAAGGGGACTAAATTCTTGTCATTAAATGCACTTCTTCAGTTATTCTCTATCGGGGACACACGCATGTTTTCAAACAGAAACGATGGGAACGAAGGGGACTGAATTGTTGTCATTAAATGCACTTCTTCAGTTGTTCTGCATCGGGGATACACGCATGTTTTCAAACAGAAACGAGGAGAAGGAAGGGGACTGAATTCTTGAAATTAAATGCACTTCTTCAGTTATTCTCTATCGGGGATACACGCATGTTTTCAAACAGAAACGTTGAGAAGGAAGGGGACCGAATTCTTGTCATTAAACGCACTTCTTCAGTTGTTCTGGATCGGGGATACACGCATGTTTTCAAACAGAAACGATGAGAAGGAAGGGGACTGAATTCTTGTCATTAAATGCACTTCTTCAGTTATTGTCTATCGGGGATACACGCATGTTTTAAAACAGAAACAATGGGAACGAAGGGGACTGAATTGTTGTCATTAAATGCACTTCTTCAGTTGTTCTGCATTGGGGATACACGCATGTTTTCAAACAGAAACGGTGAGAAGGAAGGAGGCAGAATTCTTGTCATTAAATGCACTTCTTCAGTTGTTCTGCATCAGGGATACACGCATGTTTTCAAACAGAAACGATGGGGAGGAAGGGGACTGAATTCTTGTCATTAAATGCACTTCTTCAGTTCTTCTGCATCGGCGATACACGCATGTTTTCAAACAGAAACGATGAGAAGGAAGGGGACTGAATTCTTGTCATTAAATGCACTTCTTCAGTTGTTCTGCATCGGGGATACACGCATGTTTTCAAACAGAAACGATGAGAAGGAAGGGGACTGAATTCCTGTCATTAAATGCACTTCTTCAGTTATTCTCTATCGGGGATACACGCATGTTTTCAAACAGAAACGATGAGAAGGAAGGGGACTGAATTCTTGTCATTAAGTGCACTTCTTCAGTTGTTCTGCATCGGGGATACACGCATGTTTTGAAACAGAAACGAGGAGAAGGAAGGGGACACAATTCTTGTCATGAAATGCACTTCTTCAGTTGTTCTGCATCGGGGATACACGCATGTTTTCAAACAGAAACGATGAGAAGGAACGGGACTGAATTCTTGTGATTCAATGCACTTCTTCAGTTGTTCTGCATCGGAGATACATGCATGTTTTCAAACACAAACGATGAGAAGGAAGGGGACTAAATTCTTGTCATTAAATGCACTTCAGTTATTCTCTATCGGGGATACACGCATGTTTTCAAACAGAAACGATGGGAACGAAGGGGACTGAATTGTTGTCATTAAATGCACTTCTTCAGTTGTTCTGCATCGGGGATACACGCATGTTTTCAAACAGAAACGTTGAGAAGGAAGGGGACTGAATTCCTGTCATTAAATGCACTTCAGTTGTTCTGCATCGGCGATACACGCATGTTTTCAAACAGAAACGATGAGAAGGAAGGGGACTGAATTCTTGTCATTAAATGCATTTCTTCAGTTGTTCTGCATCGGGGATAACGCATGTTTTCAAACAGAAACGATGAGAAGGAAGGGGACCGAAATCTTGTCATTAAACGCACTTCTTCAGTTGTTCTGGATCGGGGATACACGCATGTTTTCAAACAGAAACGATGAGAATGAAGGGGACTGAATTCTTGTCATTAAATGCACTTCTTCAGTTGTTCTGCATCGGAGATACACGCATGTTTTCAAACAGAAACGATGAGAAGGAAGGGGACTGAATTCTTGTCATTAAATGCACTTCTTCAGTTATTGTCTATCGGGGATACACGCATGTTTCAAAACAGAAACAATGGGAACGAAGGAGACTGAATTGTTGTCATTAAATGCACTTCTTCAGTTGTTCTGCATTGGGGATAACGCATGTTTTCAAACAGAAATGATGAGAAGGAAGGGGACCGAATTCTTGTCATTAAATGCACTTCTTCAGTTGTTCTGCATCGGGGATACACGCATGTTTTCAAACAGAAACGATGAGAAGGAAGGGGACTGAATTCCTGTCATTAAATGCACTTCAGTTATTCTCTATCGGGGATGCACGCATGTTTTCAAACAGAAACGATGAGAAGGAAGGGGACTGAATTCCTGTCATTAAATGCCCTTCAGTTGTTCTGCATCGGCGATACACGCATGTTTTCAAACAGAAACGTTGAGAAGGGGACTGAATTCCTGTCATTAAATGCACTTCAGTTTTTCTGCATCGGCGATACACGCATGTTTTCAAACAGAAACGATGAGAAGGAAGGGGACTGAATTCCTGTCATTAAATGCACTTCTTCAGTAGTTCTGCATCGGGGATAACGCATGTTTTCAAACAGAAACGATGAGAAGGAAGGGGACCGAATTCTTGTCATTAAACGCACTTCTTCAGTTGTTCTGGATCGGGGATACACGCATGTTTTCAAACAGAAACGATGAGAAGGAAGGGGACTGAATTCTTGTCATTAAATGCACTTCTTCAGTTGTTCTGCATCGAGATACACGCATGTTTTCAAACACAAACGATGAGAAGGAAGGGGACTGAATTCCTGTCATTAAATGCCCTTCAGTTGTTCTGCATCGGCGATACACGCATGTTTTCAAACAGAAACGTTGAAAAGGAAGGGGACTGAATTCCTGTCATTAAATGCACTTCAGTTGTTCTGCATCGGCGATACACGCATGTTTTCAAACAGAAACGATGAGAAGGAAGGGGACTGAATTCTTGTCATTAAATGCATTTCTTCAGTTGTTCTGCATCGGGGATAACGCATGTTTTCAAGCAGAAACCATGAGAAGGAAGGGGACCGAATTCTTGTCATTAAACGCACTTCTTCAGTTGTTCTGGATCGGGGATACACGCATGTTTTCAAACAGAAACGATGAGAAGGAAGGGGACTGAATTCTTGTCATTAAATGCACTTCTTCAGTTGTTCTGCATCGGAGATACACGCATGTTTTCAAACAGAAACGATGAGAAGGAAGGGGACCGAATTCTTGTCATTAAATGCACTTCTTCAGTTGTTCTGCATTGGGGATACACGCATGTTTTCAAACACAAACGGTGAGAAGGAAGGAGGCAGAATTCTTGTCATTAAATGCACTTCTTCAGTTGTTCTGCATCAGGGATACACGCATGTTTTCAAACAGAAACGATGGGAAGGAAGGGGACTGAATTCTTGTCATTAAATGCACTTCTTCAGTTGTTCTCCATCGGGGATACACGCATGTTTTCAAACAGAAACGATGAGAAGGAAGGGGACTAAATTCCTGTCATTAAATGCACTTCTTCAGTTATTCTCTATCGGGGATACACGCATGTTTTGAAACAGAAACGATGAGAAGGAAGGGGACTGAATTCCTGTCATTAAATGCCCTTCAGTTGTTCTGCATCGGCGATACACGCATGTTTTCAAACAGAAACGTTGAGAAGGAAGGGGACTGAATTCCTGTCATTAAATGCACTTCAGTTGTTCTGCATCGGCTATACAGGCATGTTTTCAAACAGAAACGATGAGAAGGAAGGGGACTGAATTCTTGTCATTAAATGCACTTCTTCAGTTGTTCTGCATCGGGGATAACGCATGTTTTCAAACAGAAACGGTGAGAAGGAAGGGGACTGAATTCCTGTCATTAAATGCACTTCAGTTGTTCTGCATCGGCGATACACGCATGTTTTCAAACAGAAATGATGAGAAGGAAGGGGACACAATTCTTGTCATTAAATGCACTTCTTCAGTTGTTCTGCATCGGGGATACGCGCATGTTTTCAAACAGAAACGATGAGAAGGAAGGGGACTGAATTTTTGTCATTAAATGTACTTCTTCAGTTATTCTCTATCGGGGATACTCGCATGTTTGCAAACAGAAACGGTGAGAAGGAAGGGGACTGAATTTTTGTCATTAAATGCTCTTCTTCAGTTATCCTGCATCGGCGATACACGCATGTTTTCAAACAGAAACGATGAGAAGGAAGGGGACACAATTCTTGTCATTAAATGCACTTCTTCAGTTGTTCTGCATCGGGGATACACGCATCTTTTCAAGCAGAAACGATGAGAAGGAAGGGGACTGAATTCTTGTAATTAAATGCACTTCTTCAGTTGTTCTGCATCGGGGATACACGCATGTTTTCAAACAGAAACGATGAGAAGGAAGGGGACTGAATTCCTGTCATTAAATGCACTTCAGTTGTTTTGCATCGGGGATACACGCATGTTTTCAAACAGAAACGATGAGAAGCAACGGGACTGAATTCTTGTCATTACATGCACTTCTTCAGTTATTCTCTATCGGGGATACACGCATGTTTTCAAACAGAAACGATGGGAACGAAGGGGACTGAATTGTTGTCATTAAATGCACTTCTTCAGTTGTTCTGCATCGGGGATACACGCATGTTTTCAAACAGAAACGATGAGAAGGAAGAGGACTGAATTCTTGTCATTAAATGCACTTCTTCAGTTGTTCTGTATCGGGGATACACGCATGTTTTCAAACAGAAACGATGAGAAGGAAGGGGACTGAATTCCTGTCATTAAATGCACTTCAGTTGTTCTGCATCGGCGATACACGCATGTTTTCAAACAGAAACGATGAGAAGGAAGGGGACTGAATTCCTGTCATTAAATGCACTTCAGTTGTTCTGCATCGGCGATACACGCATGTTTTCAAACAGAAACGATGAGAAGGAAGGGGACTGAATTCTTGTCATTAACTGCACTTCTTCAGTTGTTCTGCATCGGGGATAACGCATGTTTTCAAACAGAAACGATGAGAAGGAAGGGGACTGCATTCTTGTCATTAAACGCACTTCTTCAGTTCCCAGTCAACACAACATTGCAAATTCAACGCTGAAAACACGTTCAAAATCAACCATGTGAATGCAGGGTCGACGTTAACAATTAACGTTGATTCAACCTGGCTAATGTCACAGCCAGAAACGGGTTAAATTAACAGCGACCAGAACGCATATTCCACGTAACTGAAACGTAGTTTACGCGTGAATTCAACGTATACCAACGTTGAAAAAGTGGAATAATCAACAGCAAACTGACAACGTATAATTAACGTGCGATGAAAATGCAAATTACACGTAACTACATTTTTAATTACTATTGAATACATGTTATTTCTCGATGCTTTTATTTCACAAATAGACATAATGTCCTGATAATAGCCGTCAATAATGACACAAGAATATGCTTGCCGAAAGGTTTTATTCTCCTTACATTTGATTAGCACTGCTACATTTTTCCATACTCTCTCTTGTGAACAATAAAGGGAGTTAACTGACCGTTCTAATAGTTGAAATGCACTAGAACCTCGCGGGAAGCCACGTCGTTTCGGCATCCAGGCTGTCTTCTTTCTTTGCGACTACGCCTGCATAAAAGTGAACACAAACAAAGAAAAATATCAATTCGAACAGCTAAGAGAAAACTTACGTTACATCTGTGTACAGGCTCGCCCTTTGCTCAACATCTGGCTTTCTTTCACGCATCGCTCTCTGTCCTGAAATACATATACATGTACATACATATATACATACAATACATATACATACATCACATATAAAGTGACGATAATTATCACACGAATTTGAAACGGCCAACATCGCTGAAAAACAATTCGGGAGCCCACCATGTAATAGTGACCCTATTCGCACCCTCTAAAAATGTAAACACAATTATGAACAGAAATCCGACGTGCACATACCTGCTCTTTCTACGAATCACTCATAAACCGCACACACTGGACTTGATAGCAGCGGCGATAATCTCTGAGCCAGCTTCCTGGTAGTAGAGAGCCCGTCGTAACCGTCATAACCGATTCGTATACCCCAGCAGTGCGAGTGAAACCTGTGCTTACCGATATCACAGTCACCAGCACAACCCGGTTCGAAACCAAAACAAGCCACGAAACAAAGAAGAAGGAGCCGCAAAAGCGAAATAAACTTGAAACGCCAGCATAAGTTAATGGCGGTTACGATCTGAGGAGAATGGCGTCTGGTGCGGCTTCCCCGATTCTCGCTTTGGAAGGAACTGACTTGAATTGGATCCTGGATGGGATTGGATTGGATAATGCAGTTGCTTTACGTATGATAAACCAACGTGATTTCTACGTGTGCACTTTACATGTGAAATCCTGAAGTAAAACTTGTGCAGAAACAACGTTGTTCGTTCTACGTTTTGGGTTACGTTAAATTCCAGCGTAAGTATCAACGCTGCTATAACGTGCTCCATTCCGCTGCTGGTATATGAGTGTTGAATCAGCGTTGAATTCCTGCATTGCAATTCGCACGTTGAAATTTTACGTAAAATCTGCGTGAAATTCATGTTCTCAATTCACGTTTCACATTGTTCAACGATATTCAACGTGGATTTTACATTCTGACAACCATGTGTGTTGACTGGGTTGTTCTGGATCAGGGATACACGCATGTTTTCAAACAGAAACGATGAGAAGGGAGGGGACTGAATTCTTGTCATTAAATGCACTTCTTCAGTTGTTCTGCTTCGGACATACACGCATGTTTTCAAACAGAAACGATGAGAAGGAAGGGGACTGAATTCTTGTCATTAAATGCACTTCTTCAGTTATTGTCTATCGGGGATACACGCATGTTTTAAAACAGAAACAATGGGAACGAAGGGGACTGAATTGTTGTCATTAATTGCACTTCTTCAGTTTTTCTGCATTGGGCATACACGCATGTTTTCAAACAGAAACGGTGAGAAGGAAGGAGACAGAATTCTTGTCATTAAATGCACTTCTTCAGTTGTTCTCTATCGGGGATACACGCATGTCTTCAAACAGAAACGATGAGAAGTAAGGGAACTGAATTCTTGTCACTAAATGCGCTTCTTCAGTTGTTCTCTATCGGGGATACACGCATGTCTTCAAACAGAAACGATGAGAAGGAAGGGAACTGAATTCTTGTCACTAAATGCGCTTCTTCAGTTGTTCTCTATCGGGGATACACGCATGTCTTCAAACAGAAACGATGAGAAGTAAGGGAACTGAATTCTTGTCACTAAATGCGCTTCTTCAGTTGTTCTCTATCGGGGATACACGCATGTCTTCAAACAGAAACGATGAGAAGGAAGGGAACCGAATTCTTGTCACTAAATGCGCTTCTTCAGTTGTTCTCTATCGGGGATACACGCATGTCTTCAAACAGAAACGATGAGAAGGAAGGGAACTGAATTCTTGTCACTAAATGCGCTTCTTCAGTTGTTCTCTATCGGGGATACACGCATGTTTTCAAAAAGAAACGATGAGAAGGAAGGGGACGGAATTATTGTGATTAAATGCGCTTCTTCAGTTGTTCTCTATCGGGGATACACGCATGTTTTCAAACAGAAACGATGAGAAGGAAGGGGACTGAATTCTTGTCATTAAATGCGCTTCTTCAGTTGTTCTCTATCGGGGATACACGCATGTCTTCAAACAGAAACGATGAGAAGGAAGGGGACTGAATTCTTGTCACAAAATGCGCTTCTTCAGTTGTTCTCTATCGGGGATACACGCATGTTTTCAAACAGAAACGATGAGAAGCAAGGGGACTGAATTCTTGTCATTAAATGAGCTTCTTCAGTTGTTCTCTATCGGGGATACACGCATGTTTTCAAACAGAAACGATGAGAAGGAAGGGAACTGAATTCTTGTCACTAAATGCGCTTCTTCAGTTGTTCTCTATCGGGGATACACGCATGTTTTCAAAAAGAAACGATGAGAAGGAAGGGGACGGAATTATTGTGATTAAATGCGCTTCTTCAGTTGTTCTCTATCGGGGATACACGCATGTTTTCAAACAGAAACGATGAGAAGGAAGGGGACTGAATTCTTGTCATTAAATGCGCTTCTTCAGTTGTTCTCTATCGGGGATACACGCATGTTTTCAAACAGAAACGATGAGAAGGAAGGGAACTGAATTCTTGTCACTAAATGCGCTTCTTCAGTTGTTCTCTATCGGGGATACACGCATGTTTTCAAAAAGAAACGATGAGAAGGAAGGGGACGGAATTATTGTGATTAAATGCGCTTCTTCAGTTGTTCTCTATCGGGGATTCACGCATGTTTTCAAACAGAAACGATGAGAAGGAAGGGGACTGAATTCTTGTCACAAAATGCGCTTCTTCAGTTGTTCTCTATCGGGGATACACGCATGTCTTCAAACAGAAACGATGAGAAGGAAGGGAACTGAATTCTTGTCACTAAATGCGCTTCTTCAGTTGTTCTCTCTCGGGGATACACGCATGTCTTCAAACAGAAACGATGAGAAGGAAGGGAACTGCATTCTTGTCACTAAATGCGCTTCTTCAGTTGTTCTCTATCGGGGATACACGCATGTCTTCAAACAGAAACGATGAGAAGGAAG